>NW_028274822.1:30618863-30921893 GCF_037043125.1 Eumetopias jubatus
CTTTTTGGTGGAAATAAACCAGTGAGATGGTTTCCTTTGGTCTCCAGAGAGTTGAGTCTGGAATGCCCAGAACCCTTAATAGCCAGAGCAACCAGCAAAAGTATGGCATCTAGTAAATTTTGGATAGAGGAGCCATCTTTAATTTTATCCCCACTGTAGGTAAGAAAATGTTAATGCTTCCTAGCATTCCAAAGTTCTGAGCTATCCCAAAGGCATAGTGACTATTGGTATAAATGTTTATGGTTTTACCCTTCGTGAAAATACAAGGCTGGTTAAAGGGGACCCCATGATTATTCAGTGACCTTAAATAAAAGGGGAGTGTCAGGAATGGCTCTGAGGCAAGGGGGACAGCCCTGTGCTACAATGTTCTGTGGGTGAATGACAGTCCACATGTTCTTGGGTGAGTACTCCAAAGCATTCCCTTTCTTCACATACAAGAGGAAAAGGGACAGTTGATAATTAAGATGTCTGAGGGAGCTTTATTAGGCTTTTCTTTGAAGTCCCAAAAGCTGTCTTCCTGATCTTTCCATATCATAGGATCTGATATGTCATTTCTTTTAGTACAGCAGACAGAGGTTGAGCCATAAGAGAGAAGCCTGGAATCCAATTTTGACAGCTAACCACTACAAGGAAACCTCATTAATTTGCACTTAGTTTTAAGTTTTGGGAAGTTCAGGATGCTATGAAGCCAACCTGGGTCCAAATGTAGTCCTTGTTCTGAGATCAGGCACCTTAAGCATTGAACCTGAGTTTGAGCAAACTAATTTTTTTGCCGAAACCCATGTCTCTTTAAGGCCAAATTTTTAATAGGTAGACGCTGCCTTTCTTTGAAGAGGTTTCAGAAGGACAGCAGAGAGAATCAAATAATCTATTTACTATAACAAAATAGAGCCTGCAGAAATCTCGATATCTTCCAAATCTGCTTTTAAGGTTTCTGAAAAGGAGATTCTGTGAAACCTTGAGGCATTACTGTCCAGGTGTATTCCCATTATTCCCAAATGAAAGCAAAGAGATACTATCTTTATCAACTAGAATACTAAAATGCACTGTATAAATCAATTATATGAAAATTTTTCTTTCAGTGGAAATGGATTCTGATAGCAAATCGGAGTTAGGAGCAACAGGGTGTCAAGGGATAACAATGTTACTTATTTCCCAGAGGTCCTGGACAAACCTCCATCCTTGGCTGTTGGGTTTTCTCACAGGTACAAGTGGTATTGCAGCCATGAGTACAGGACATAATGAAGTCCTGAGCCTTGTAATCTTCTATTATGGGCTTTATGCCTTAAAGAGTTTCTTTATTTATAGGTTATTTATTAATTCTGGGAAGAGATTTTGAGGGATCTATCTGAATCTTGATGGAAGGCGCTCTATGGATTCTGTCAATACCAGTTAAAGATCTGGTCTATATAGAGGATGGTAGCTGATCCCATAAGGACAAATGATCAGTATCCCCAGACTCAGCTACAGTACTGTCAGACTGAGCAAGTAAAAGATGTTGAAAGTTCATTTAATTCACCTGGTTGGCTATTTTGATTACTATTGTCAAA
Source organism: Eumetopias jubatus (assembly GCF_037043125.1). Classification (NCBI taxonomy): domain Eukaryota; kingdom Metazoa; phylum Chordata; class Mammalia; order Carnivora; family Otariidae; genus Eumetopias; species Eumetopias jubatus. The sequence goes on from NW_028274822.1 coordinate 30,620,414, forward strand.
TTCTAGAATTATTTCCCCCATTGTGAGAGAAAGGAATTCTGGCGTATTTTTCTAAGAAATCTCTAACCCCTGAATGAATTAGGGGTAGACGAAATAAGGACAGAAGAGTGTGTATCTCTCAAACGGCCTTGATGGGAATAGGTTCAGAGACAGGAACCTGTTGAGATTTACTAGAGACCGCCCCCCCCATGATTTAAACTGTTTTAGTACTCTGAGGCAGGGGCTACTTTATAACAGTGGGGTTGAGCACTGAGAATGTAGCTCTAGTGTCAATAAGGACAGAGATTCATTCCTGGAGAGTGGTTTCTTGGAACAAATTAAGAGGGAGGATTGGGAAGAGCCCCTGTAATTCCTTAGAATCCCCTCATTGAGAATCAGTTGGTTAGGTGTCTGCCTTCAGCTCAAGTCATGATCCCAAGGTGCTTGGATTGAGCTCCGCATCAGGTTTCCTGCTCATCAGGGAGTCTCCTTCTCCCTCTGCCCCTCCCCCGGCTCTCTCTCTTTCTCTCTCTCTCTCTCTCGCAAATAAATTCTTAAAAAAAAAGAGAATCAGGAAGACATAAGAAAGGCTGGCTAGAGGGCTGAAGGGGCATGAAGCACTTAAGATGGTTAACAGTCTTTTTTCCAACATCCTGGCTCCTGGCAATAACAGCAGAAGCTAGGAGGTTTTGGTTTTGTGTAGGCGTCTTCTTTTGCCAAAGTTGAAAATTATGAATTTTAGAGGTCTCTCTTTTAGGTGACTTATCTAGGATGCAAGTGTGCTGTTTTGCCAAATTAACTAAATCTGGAGTGGACATAGTTTTCCATTCCATCCTGGTCCTTTTAACTAAAAGAGATCAGGGTTCAGCTCATTAATAAAGTTAAAACCACTTAGGTGGATTCAACATCTAAAGAAAGATCAGCATTTTCCTTAAAGACAATTTGGGGTGGATTGTAATTGTAATAAACCATTTCATCGGGCTTTTGTGTACAGGCCTGAATTTTATTTCAATCAACAGGCTTAGGAAAGACTACCGTAATTGCTCTGTGGAGATATCTATCCAGTGAGTGTTCTAGAATTTTGCCAAAAGTTAGGGGTCAGTTTCTCTAAATCCCTTTCAAAATGTTCCTGTCAGGCTAGTTTCATCCAATGTTTGGCCAACTTAGATGTAAATCCAAGAAACCAGGTTGGTAAGTTTGAATAATTATACCAAATTCTTCAGCAAATGTATGAGAGGCTCCTGAGTCACTTCAGGAAACTCTGTGTGGATCACAAGTCCCCTTTAATCCAGGGAACAGAATAAATTTGGGGTTGATTTGAATCATCCGAAGACTTAACTCTAAAAGGGCCAGTTTAAATTGGTTGCAGAGGAAGAAGACAGGGGAGAGATGAGGAGGAAAAGGGGAGTTTGGTGAGATAATTAAAATAGGGAAACTGAGGGGTAGAGAGAGGTAGACCCAGTGCAGATGGGGAGGGCGATGTCAATGAAAGGTAGGACCTCAGCATAAGGTGGCTGCCATGTGTCCTTAGACAAAGAAGATGGGGAAGGAAAAAGCCTCAGAGCCTTTGTCATTCTTTGTTTGCTTGTTTCAGTTAGTCTAGCAATTGAATTTTGCACAGAGGCAATTTGAGACTTATGATGTCCTGATGTTTCAAAATGCCAATCAAAATATACATTCCATTCATTGACAATTTATAACCATGCCGTCTGACTCAGTTTTGAGAAAAGTAGGTTTGAGGAGATCAAAAAGTCCCCATAATGGTCATTGATGCTCTAGTTTACTTTTGGTTGGGTTGGTCCATTTAGTTAGAAATGAATATCAGGGGCTACCTGGGTGGCTCAGTCAGTTAAGCATCTGAATCTTGGTTTAGGCTCAGGTCATGATCTCATGGTCACGGTTGTGGGATCAAGCCCCGCATTAGGCTCCATGCTCAATGGGGAGTCTGCTTGAGATTCTCTCTCAAAAACTTAGAGGTTTTTCTCTAGAGGGAAAAAAAAAAAGTCCTAAACAACATAGTTTCAACAGGAACAGCTCAGTTCCAAAGGATGTGAACCAAAGGCCAGTACCAACAGGAATAGTGCAGTCCCAAATAGGAGACCAAAGGCAAAAGGTGTATTCTCAGGAAGGGTAAAGCCTTAAAACAGATGCTGAGTAAAGCCTGGAGAGCTCAGAATGCACAGAGTGGAGCTCAAAATCCAGGAGAAAACTTAACTTCAAACTGCAGGGTTGGCAGGAAGGAATGAGCTCAATCAGCTCTGTGGGTACCAAAACCTGTTTGCTAACTAGGTTCAGTTTTTAGGGGTTATCTCTGGATCCCACCTCTATCATTAAATAATGTTAGCATTAAAAATAAAAACTTATTTTACCACCAGAAATGAGTTTATTCAGGAAAGCAGAGAATTGCAAGTCAGGACATGCAAGTTATGGCAAAACCATAGACAAGTCCAACAAAGGAGAGGAATGTTATTTTTATGGAGAAGAATGAAGCTGAGAGATTTTTTTGAATGCAAGTTGATTGGAGAAAAGCAAGAGTTCAGGGTGATGATGGTTTGTCATTGGCTGAATTGCAGTGGTAGTTGATTTCTTGTAGAAGATTCAGTGTCCTTCTTCCCCTGTTGAAGCCTATAATTGATGATTCTTTCCTGTTGATTCTTCTGTTGGGGTCTAGAATTGACAATTCTTCCTGTAATTGACATTGGTGATATGGCTCCCCCTTTTAGCTTCCTGACTGCACTTTAGTGGAGTTTCCCTTTATTAATTTTTATACAAACTATTTTAACTCTAGAAATAAGGCTTAATCTTAAGGGGTTACCATAATAGTCAAAAATACATGAGGAAAAAGTAAAAGAAATATTTTAAAATACATTAAAAATATAGACAGAAATTAAAGTACAAACTGATATTATCAGCATTGGCAGTAAGAGAATGAACAAAGGTCAATCCAGTTTTAAATATAAAAGAAAGCATGTTCACAACCAGACTTATGTCCTGAATTGATACAGCTCAATCATAGATTTTGATTTTGGGAAAACAGGCCCATGTCATGGTGACTGATTGTGTTGGGTCTGAGACACTTGAAAACAATTCACTATTAGCATTACTACAAATGGGAAAGCCCTGAATCCTAATTTTCCAAGGACATTCCTAGTTGGTAGCTGGTATAGATGAATCAGTTGCTTGTTAATTCTTTTTTAGCATTGCCCTTCCCTCAAAAATGCTCTGTTTGAACGATAATTTATGTATTCATCCAAACTATAAACTATTAGCTTCCTTCTCCAGTAAAATGGCTCTAAAAAGTGATGACAAAACCACTTGTTGGGGAGGTGGGTGGAGGGACGGGGGAAATAGGGGGTGGAAGATTAAAGAGTGTACTTAATCATGGTGAGAAAAACAAAACAACAACCCACTTGTGATGTCAATATGCAAGCCAGGAAAGCAAACCCCTATGCAAATAAAACTGTAAATCAGAAACAAAACAACTTGTAATAGCCAAACCAAATGTCAAAAAAAAAAAAAAATCCATGGAATAAATTTCCTGTATTCTTTCAGAACTTTCTTATGATTGTAGGAGATTCTCAGTTCTCAGTCTCCATCTATTTGTTGTTGGAGGCGGATATAATACATGCTGGTTGCTTTTTTTCCTCCAGTACTTTTAGAAGCAAAATTTCAGAAGTGGGTTTCTGGAAGTAAATATTTTTATAGTTAAAAAAGAAAAACTAACAACCTATAATTTAGAAGCAAGAGAAAATTATTTTAAAACACAAGATGAAATGTAATATTTTAGAGGCATATAAATCTGGGATCATTTGATGTAAAGGCAAGTATTTCTATGGCTAGGTGCAATGATATTCATAAATAACATTAAATTATCAAAATTATAAATTATATTTTGGATTTTCTACTAAAGAAGAGAAAATATATAAAAAGCTTCTACAAGATGACCATTTTTAAGAGTTGTTCTAAATATAAATTTCTATTGACATGGGGGAAAATAGCCAAACCATGAGTTGTATAAAAATCTATAAAAGATACAGAGGCACATCACAAACTCCTTAGTAATTCAGTATATGTGAAATGTAATGATGAGACTGTATATATCTATGTACATATCTCATTCTTAACATGATTAATTGGGCATCCAGAGGTTTACAACACTGAATTAATCATTTTGTAAGGACAAAAGAAACAAACATCACTATAGTCCCTGGCCTTGAAGAGCACTTTTATTTTTGCACATATTTAAAAAAGAATCTAGACTCAGAACTGAGGAAAGACATGTTAAATTTTATCACCGTGTCTTTAATCATATCACCTCTTTAGCTTTCTCTTATAAGCAGTGAGTGTTCCTTATTAAACCATGTTTTAAGCATCTAATTACTCACCAATGTGATATGTGGAACATTAAGATTTATATTTATCATTTATATTTTTAGCTGAAACTTGGCAATTTCAAATCCAAACCTGCCAAATTAAAAAAAAATTGATATATACTTAGCCTAAATGTACTAAGTAAAATGACTACCAAGACTCTTGAAAGTATACTTTTGATAAAAATAGCTGAAAAAGCAGGCTGTCACTCAATGACCTCATCATTCAAAGCATTTCCTTTAGTATCCTACTTTTGTGGTGGACAATGTGGAGCTTTGCATCCTATAATTACTGCTGAGCTCCTGTGCAAACAGAACTTGCACAAAGAATAGTCCTTAGTAGAATCTCTAGTTAATTCCTAAATGTTTATTCTTAATACCTATGTAAATGACTATAATCGTGAACATTTAAAATTAAAAGGGGGTTTAGAGGTCACATGTCTTAGTGTTCAGAAAAGGTAATTGGCTTATCCAAGGTTATGTGGCTTTTAACTGCCGCCATTAAAGTGAACCTCATGCTATGCCCATGAGTCGTTTGGAAATCCTGCAGTGATGTGGCTGCATTGCCTCCTCTAAAAGCCATTTCTGCGGACAGTATTAAACTGTTCATGACTGGTAATGTTTGCTATTAGTGTATCACTTTTTTGACAGTACTAATGATATTTTGATTAAAAGAATCTTAGTTGAAAACTACCAGTATAGGAAACTGACAAGAACAATGAATCAAAAACTCAACATTGTAAAACCAAGGAAGAATCTAAGGAAAAAGAATGCCATAGTACTATTATAGCAACAATGTCCACAAAGCTGAACTATGGAAAGAGCCCAGATGTCCATTGACAGATGAATGGATAAAGAAGATGTGATACACACACACACACACACACACACACACACACACACACACACACACACACACAATGGAATATTATGCAGCCATCAAAAGGAATGAAATCTTGCCATTTGCAACAATGTGGATGGAACTGGAGGGTGTTATGCTGAACAAAATCAATCAGAGAAAGACATGTATCATATGACCTCACTGATATGAGGAATTCTTAGTCTCAGGAAACAAACTGAGGGTTGCTGGAATGGTGGGGGTTGGGAGGGGTGGGGTGGCTGGGTGATAGACATTGGGGAGGGTATGTGCTATGGTGAGCGCTGTGAATTGTGTAACACAGACCTGTACCTCTGAAACAAGTAATACATTATACGTTAAAAAAAAAAAAGGAAAAATGAAGTGGGGGAAATCGGAGGGGAAGATGAACCATGAGAAACTATGGACTCTGAGAAACAAACTGAGAGTTCTAGAGGGGAGGGGTGTGGGAGATGGGTTAGCCTGGTGATGGGTATTAAGGAGGGCACATACTGAATGGAGCACTGGGTGTTATACACAAACAATCATAGAACACTACATCAAAAACTAATGATGTATGGTGATTAGCATAAAAAAAAGAATGTCATAGTATAAGTTTGTTTGCCACACTTTTTTCCCCTTATATATTTTGTAACATTTGGCATAAAGAGTTTATTTTCCCTAATTCTAAATGTTAAGGGTATTTGTTTGCAGTTTTTTTTTCCTTGAGTCACAGTCAGTATATTGGTCCATGAGGAAAAGATTTAGATGATATAAATTAAAAACGATATTACATCCGATTGACATCTCTATGAATGAACAAATTAGCAAGAATAATAGGGTCAGCCCATACCACTTGCTAAAACTCCTGTACATCTATATCTTGAAGGAGGGACCTAGTTAAGAATAAGTAGTCCAAAAAAGTGAATGAAACATTTGGGCATATGACCTGTATATTTCCCATTCCAGCATAAGTGGGATATGTAGAATCAGACAAATACTGTCTCTGAATCACTCTCTTCGCATTCTTAAAATAGCTTAGATTAGGCTTTTTTTTTTTTAATATTTGTGCTCTATCTGTTCTCAAAACTGTTTCATTCATTCAACAGTGAATTATGTACAGAACACTGCTCATGCTCTCAACAGTGTTAGTAGCTATGACAGATTGGAGCAAGTTTCAGAAATGTTTCCTGTGTTTAAGAAATTTGCAATTTGGTAGCAGAGGCAAGAGATACCTGATTTGTTAAGAGAAAATATCACTAATGTGTCGTAAAAGTACTTCTCAATTAAGTTTAAGAATGAAAAGCAACTGGTTTTGCTCAGGCAAAAGGACAAGCAGAGGAAGATAACACGAGAGGGCTTCTCCCAATAAACTGTTAATTTCACTGAGAGGTGTATTTACACATGTAACTTCTAACAACCGAGTTTGTTAAAAACAAGTGGGTGGAGGTGCCTGGGTGGCTCAGTTGTTAAGTGTCTGTCTTCAGCTCGGGTCATGATCCCAGGGTCCTGGGATGGTGCCCCACATCGGGCTCCCTGCTCAGCGGGAAGCCTGCTTGTCCCTCTCCCACTCCCCCTGCTTGTGTTCCCTCTCTCGCTGTGTCTTTCTCTGTCAAATAAATAAATAAAATCTTTAAATAAAAATAAAAACAAGTGGGTGATAATGCCTATCATCATAAACCTCTAGGAGTAGATAATTTTGATGATAAAACTAAAGGTATTAGAGAAACTTTTCCCTTGATTTGATTTTTTTTCCCCCTCAGGGATATAGCAAAATTATGCTAAACTTTTTTTCTGTATTCTTTTGGGGGAGATAGTGTGAGCGGCTCTGGGTGTGTTTGGAGCATCGTGTAAAATCAGGAAAGCTACAAGGGGGCAGGAATCAGAGGACAGTTGTCAAAAATCAACCTCTGTGCTTAGGAGCCAAAATAGAACAGGAAGACAGAGTTTAGGATAAAGAGAAACAATAGCTTTATTGCTCTGTGGGGCAAAGGAGGCTGCAGCAGGCTCTGGCCTTCAAAAACTGTGAGCTTGCCAGGAGGAAAGGGCTGGGGAGTTTTATAGGGAAATATAAGATCTAGCTGGTTGGGACAGGAATTATCTGTGCTGCCAGCCCAGTTAGTCCTTTTCAGGGTGGTAGGTACCAGGTTCCTGAAACAAAAGGCTGAGGAGGGGAGGTTTGTGAAAGAGAAATGAAAAGTTAACGTCCATGCATATTATGCTAATGTCATTTTAATGTTAATAAAGGTAACTTTGCTATAGAAGAAAATTACTTTAAAATCGAGCTTCATTGAAGCATTACTGCAGCCATTTGGATTTTTGTTCAACTTGATGCTTTTAAAAGCAGTTTCCAAAGGAAATAGAAAACTGGGTTTTTGAAACTAAATCAAGGCTTTTAAGGGACTAAGCTTGATGTTTCCTTGTAGATCGTATTTTTATACTCGACGGCCCAGGTTGCCGCATTGGGAACATATAATAAGGGGAAGAAAACTTATCCCGAAATACAGACGTGAGTTTGGCTAGTGTGACTATGGATTCTGAGTATGGTAAACAGAATAGTGTAGAAAATCACTTGGGAAATGCCAGTAGCCCTTATATACTTCATAGTTAATGTATCAAAATTAGGCCAGTTTCCTCTGTAAGATTAAAAAATCCTTTAAGTAGGGACTATGTCTTAGGTCACTGTCTAGTGTCGCATTCATTTTGTTTTTAATCAAGTAGGGAAGAAAAGAACCAATCCAGCTTTGTTTTTTGGTTCAAGACTCCTGGTGAACTTATTTTCTGTTAAACCTATTCTTATGCCTGAGAATCTTTAAAAGCCCTGGAAAATAAGTGTGTTGCATTTCATTTGAAATTCAGAAACAGATGGAGTTTGGGGAACCAAACTTCTCCATTAGAAATCAATTCTGCAATTAGGCAGCAGAGCTGCTCTCATTCAAGGAACTTGGGTTATTCTTAGGACCAACTACTGGTAAATAGCATGCTGATTTTGGCTTCAGTGAGCAATGGGAGACAAACTGTGACCAAAAGAATTAGAAAGTATGTTGCCCCAGAGCCATTAAATGCCTTCAAAGTAAGAAACTTCTAATCAATGGAATTTGATGAGCCACTTGATAGAATTATCCTGGAGACTCTTTATGTTTATCTATATTCCAAACATCCTCTAAATTCTGAATTCTTTTTAATACAAACGAAAATGATAATGAACTCCTCATTTAGTGATTACTCAAAGTTATAGGGGGTCTCTGTTAGACTGACAATTTGAAACTAAATGATGAGTTCACCCACTAAGTATCTTTAGTATCACTAAGAAATCAAAAGACATGTTTTTCCTGCCAGGCTCCTAAACCAAAAATTTTGCACCCTGCTTTCATCTTTGAAGCAAAGCTTTCAACTCCCAAAGGCTCTTGAGCTAAATTCACTTTCATACCTAAACATAATACTTCTGTGAGTTGCTCTGACAGTTATCTAGGTTCTTGCAGCTTATTATCCAAAAGTGCTGTTCTCTCATCCTGAATCAATTCAAGTTTCAAATGAAAGCTAAACTATCTAATGGAAATTCAAAGTGCATTTTATCAGTAATATTTTTAATGGCTCATAAGCTGAGTTCCTCGAAGGATAGAAATAGTTTTAAAACCATTTTAAATGGGTTCCCCTTCCCACTTTTTTTTTTTTTTTTTGTAGCGGAAAGCCCCATTACAATAAAATGCTATTACGTTTCTTTGCAAATGTTCAGCTTTGATTTCAAAACCAAGTTGCTGTTCTGGGAAAGCCAAAATGCTTCCTTGTAGAATGACTATTTTATTTGGGGCAGGTTTCATGTATAAATGTGGTATAGGTCTGCCTTTATAGCTACCCATGCTCACTCCTGAACGTTTCTCTCCTTTAGTCTTGTACCTAAAGAGAAAGAAAAAAAATACTGAGTTATAGAGCAATAAAAAATAGACATGACATAAGTGAGACAGTAATTTTTATCTAAAAAAACTATAATGAGCTAAATTTGGTTGAACATCTTTTCATTAAACTATAGAAAGTCAATGGAACCAATACATTTACAGGAAGTCTGGTGCCAGTGCTATGTGAAAGGACTATCATCTCTCCGCTCTGAGAGAATACTGTATTAATTAGGGTTTTCCAGAGAAACAGAACCAATAAAAATATCAATATTGATATGGGTAAGAGGAAATTGATTACAGTAATTGGCTCACACAGTTACGGAGGCCAAGAAATCCCACAATATGCTATCTGCAGGCTGGAGAATCCAGAAAGTCTATGGTGTAAGTTCAAATCCAAAAGTCTAAGAACTGGGGTCCTCCTAATGGTGTAAATTCCAATATGAGTCAAGCCCAAGAACCAAGATCTCCAGTGTCTGAGAGCAGAAGATGAATGTCTCAGCTCAAGCAGAATGAATTCATCCTTTCTCCACTTTTGTGTTCTATTTGGACCCTCAACAGGTTGGATGATGCCAATCACATTGGGGAATGCCATCTGCTTTACTCAGTTTAGCAATTCAAATGCTAACCTTTCTGGAAGCACCTGCAAGGATAGATCCAGGTATCTAGGCATCCCTTAGCCCAGTCAAGTTGACAACTAAAACTAATCATCACGAATACCATTTGGAGAAGCTCTTCCATTAATTGGTATCAAACTATTAGATGACTTCATTCTAGTAGTTGTGGTGGTTAAAGAAGAATTTATTGCTGCTTTCACTTGGTGGCTCTGGTGAGACCATAGGAAATGTAGCCAAATAGTGATATGGGCGGTGGTTCCAGGGATATGCTTATAAAACTTGGGGTCAAATCACTCATGTGGTCAAAAATCTTGACAATTGGAGGGGGAGACGAACCATGACAGACTATGGACTCTGAGAAACAAACTGAGGGTTCTAGAGGGGAGGGGGGGTGGGGGGATGGGTTAGCCTGGTGATGGGTATTAAAGGAGGCACGTATTGAATGGAACACTGGGTGTTATATGCAAACAATGAATCATAGAACACTACATCAAAAACTAATGATGTAATGTATGGTGATTAACATAAAATAAAATAAAAATCTTTACAATAGATTTGATGATGCCACAACTGTTCTCTTGACTCGGTCACAGGTGCCATGTCTGCTCTGATGTTGATCTTGTACTGGACTACAAATGTGTGGCTACAATTGAGAGACAGACAACAGGGCAGTGGTGGGGGGAGTAGTATTAAATAAGCTTGCTCGTGTCTTGAATAGCTTTAGCTAGGTCTTGATGAGAACTCTCAGTATGTGAATATCATTTTAGGGATTCAGAATTCCTGTGTTGAACCTGTGTTTATATATCCAGCAATAAACTGTGTAGTCATTTCCAAAATCCCACTTCTTCAGTCACTGGTAACAACTTTAACAATATTTCTAACCAGGCATGTATTCATCTTTTCAAAAAAGATTTTATTTATTGGAGAGAGAGAGGGAGAGAGAGAAGGAGCAAGCACAAGCAGGAGGGAGGGGCAGAGGACCCCCAGGACCCTGGGATCATGACCTGACCTGAAGGCAGATGCTTAACTGACTGAGCCACCCAGGTGCCCCATTTGTTCATCTTTGAAGGAAGAAAGGCCATGCAGATTGGGGTCACCAGAAAGAACACATTCTTGAATTGCTTTTATAGTAGAGAATTGGAGTAAATGCTAGGTGGGTATATAGTGACTATAACATTTATGCTTTTTCATTGTTTTGCATAAACCTCATAAACCAGAATGACTTTTAAAATAATCCCCAAAGCTATATCAGCTGTGCAACCCATGAATAACATAGTTTTGAAATATGGCACCGCATCTGGAATCCTACAAATCAGACTCTCTAAGATACACTGAGAAACTTCAGGAGCATAAATAAAGAAACAAACAAAAACTAAGAAGTAATTTTAAATGTTAAAAAAAAAAACTTTAGGAGAAAGGTGATTCATTAAAAATATATGAATATGATATTTTGAGAAGCATGTTCAATAACACAAAGATTTTTCTATACTCAGGGCATGATGAGCAATGCATTGTCTGGAAAAAAACACAGTCAACATATTTGCTGGTAATAGTAAACTGTATATAATCTTATATGTGCTAGCTTATTCCACAGGTATAGGATCTGTTAAGAAAATTGGGAAATACCTTCATAGCTTATTAATATTATAGAGCTGGTATTAACCATCAGCTTGGACTCTTGATCATTTATGAGTACTACTGCATACATTGGCAATAACTCAAAGAACTTGCCCCAAATCTGAATTTCACATGCCTTCTAAGGATTTTTCCCTATGTAAGTTTGTTCATGATTTTGGGTAATACAGACTTCTGTGACAATTCTTAATTTCCTTCTGAGGTGATCCTCAGAATAGTGAACTCTTATGAAGATCCTGTGTTTTTTAGAAATCTCCCACAGAAGAGCAAAGCTTGAACAGGGTTTGGGAACCATTCTGATTAATCGATAGACAAGAACTTGCTAATTATTTGTTGATAACATTTACTTTTTAAAAATACTTTTTTTAAAGATTTTATTTATTTGACAGATAGCAAGAGCAGGAACACAAGCAGGGGGAGTGGGAGAGGGAGAAGCAGGCTTCCTGCTGAGCAGGGAGCCCAATGTGGGACTTGATCCCAGGACCCTGGGATCATGAACTGAGGCGAAGGCAGACGCTTAACGACTGAGCCACCCAGGCACCCCTAAAAATATTTTTTATCTCATCTGGTTGGTAATGTGCATGGTCTCATTCTCATTGGAAATTGACTTTTGATAAATTTACGTTAGTGAAGAGGTACTAGCTGATTGCTTCAAGGGGTCCACATGCTTAGTCATCATCTCAGAAATTTCTTAGAAATCCATGTAGGCATAAGATAAATGACTCAGTTATTCTCTAAAAGCTATAATGTCTTGACTAGGCTATTGATTCCCTTCAGAACAGGTAAACCTCTAAGCCGTGGTTCACAGTAAAAGTAAATTATAAACTTTATTAGTGCAACAATTTCATCACATGGTTTAATCTTAAACAGAGTGCAGTGACCTAAATCTGACAAATGATGCGTCCTTATAGCCTATTAGGAAAATAGCAACATTCTAGCCTGGGCCTTCAGTTCTGCTGGCTTCAAAATAGAATAAACTGCCTCTTAACATGTAAATCCCAGAAAGTAGAGTGATGTATGAAAATTTTCAATAAGCCACAAAGTTGTCATCTTAAATTTAGTGTCTGTTGAGGATCTACAGTGAAGGCTGTTCAACTGTGGAGTTTAAGAGCAATGATGTAGTACTTGTCATATTCTCATTTTATATACATATTACATATGAAAAACGTACACATCTTAGAATATATGGTATATATGTATATTTTAATCCTTGCAGTGTTACTTTAATTATTTTTAAAGTTTAAAAACGATTATGGTAATGGTTTTATTGGCCGAAGGAAAAAGGATAAAGATGGATTAGGTAAGAATGTTTACAAAGGAAAATATTTTTTGGATGGAAGAGGGAAAACTCCTGGAAGAACTACCAATTATATGATGACACATTGTGATGGGATTGGGGTTCATCACCAAGTCGTGAACATGTGAGGGACATGGTGATATTTATGCTTTAGAAGGAACACAAGGATGGAAGAATGTGTGACAACATTGAAGCACATCAAATATTCATGAGCTGTTCTACACTTCCTAGCCTTCTGTGAAGTTAGGTTGGGGCCGTATAATGGGCTTCTGGCTAAAAAGATGTGGGCAGAGTGTAAGCCACTTCCTTTTTTTAAAAATTTTATTATGTTAATCACCATACATTACATCATTAGTTTTTGATGTAGTCTTCCGTGATTCATTGTTTGCATATAACACCCAGTGCTCCATTCAATACGTGCCCTCTTTAATACCCATCACCAGGCTAACCCATCCCCCCACCCCCTCCCCTCTAGAACCCTCAGTTTGTTTCTCAGCATCCATAGTCTCTCATGGTTCATCTCCCCCTCCGATTCTCCCCTTCATTTCTCCCTTCCTACTATCTTCTTTTTCTTTTTTAACATATGTATTATTTGTTTCAGAGGTACAGGTCTGTGATTCAACAGTCTTACACAATTCACAGCGCTCACCATAGCACATACCCTCCCCAGTGTCTATCACCCAGCCACCCCATCCCTCCCACCCCCCACCACTCCAGCAACCCTCAGTTTGTTTCCTGAGATTAAGAATTCCTCATATCAGGTCATATGATACATGTCTTTCTCTGACTTATTTTGCTCAGCATAATATCCTCCAGTTCCATCCACGTCATTGCAAATGGTAAGATTTCATTCCTTTTGATGGCTACATAATATTCCATTGTGTGTGTGTGTGTGTGTGTGTGTGTGTGTGTGTGTGTGTGTGTATATATACACACATATATATATACATTTGATGCAATCCCTATCAAAATACCATCCACTTTTTTCAAAGAAATGGAACAAATAATCCTAAAATTTGTATGGAACCAGAAAAGACCCGGAATAACCAGAAGAATGTTGAAACAGAAAAGCAAAGCTGATGGCATCACAATTCCAGACTTCAAGCTCTATTACAAAGTGGATGGTATTTTGATAGGGATTGCATTTAATGTGTAGATTGCTCTAGGTAGCATTGACATCTTCACAATATTTGTTCTTCCAATCCATGAACATGGAATGTTTTTCCATTCCTTTGTATCTTCCTCAATTTCTTTCATGAGTATTTTATAGTTTTCTGAGTACAGATTCTTTGCCTCTTTGATTAGATTTATTCCTAGGTATCTTATGGTTTTGGGTGTGACTGTAAATGGGATCGACTCCTTAATTTCTCTTTCTTCTGTCTTGTTGTTGGTGTATAGGAATGCTACTGATTTCTGTGCATTGATTTTATATCCTGCCACTTTACTGAATTCCTATATGAGTTCTAGAAGTTTTGGGGTGGAGTCTTTTGGGTTTTCCAAATAAAGTATTATATCATCTGCAGAGAGTGAGAGTTTGACTTCTTCTTTGCCAATTTGGATGCCTTTTATTTCTTTCTGTTGTCTGATTGCTGTGGCTAGGACTTCTAGTAGTATATTGAATAGCAGTGGTGATAGTGGACATCCCTGCCACGTTCCTAACCTCAGGGGGAAAGCTCTGAGTTTTTCCCCATTGAGAATGATATTCACTGTGTGGGTTTTTCATAGATGGCTTTTATGATATTGAGGTATGTACCCTCTATCCGTATCCTCTGAAGAGTTTTGATCAAGAAAGGATTTTGTACTTTGTCAAAGGCTTTTCTGCATCTATTGAGAGGATCATATGGTTCTTGTTCTTTCTTTCATTAATATATTGTATCACGTTGATTGATTTGCAGATGTTGAACCAACCTTGCAGGCCAGGGATAAATCCCACTTGGTCGTGGTGAATAATCCTTTTCATGTACTGTTGGATCCTATTGGCTAGTATTTTGGTGAGAATTTTTGCATCCATGTTCATCAAGGATATTGGTCTGTAATTCTCCTTTTTGATGGGGTCTTTGGTTTTGGGATCAAGGTAATGGTGGCCTCATAAAAGGAGTTTGGAAGTTTTCCTTCCAATTCTATTTTTTGGAACAGTTTCAGAAGAAAAGATATTAATGCTTCTTGAAATGTTTGGTAGAATTCCCCTGGGAAGTCATCTGGCCCTGGGCTCTTGTATGTTGGGAGATTTTTGATGACTGCTTCAATTTCCTTAGTGGTTCTAGGTCTGTTCAGGTTTTCTATTTCTTCCTGGTTCAGTTTTGGTAGTTGATACATCTCTAGGAATGCATCCATTTCTTCCAGATTATCTAATTTGCTGGAATATAGTTGCTCATAATATGTTCTTATAATTGTTTGTATTTCTTTGGTGTTGGTTGTGATCTCTCCTCTTTCATGATTTTATTTATTTGGGTCATTTATCTTTTCTTTTTGATAAATCTGGCCAGGGGTTTATCAATCATGTTAATTCTTTCACAGAACAAGCTCCTAGTTTCGTTGATCTGTTCTGCTGTTCTTTTGTTTTCTGTATCATTGATTTCTGATCTGATTTTTATGATTTCTCTTCTCCTGCTGGGTTTAGGCTTTATTTGCTGTTTTTTCTCCAGCTCCTTTAGGTGTAGGGTTAGGTTGTGTATTTGAGACTTTTCTTGTTTCTTGGGAAAGGCTTATATTGCTATATGAGGAAAGTATGTTACTTTAATTTTTTTAAATGCTATAAAAGTATTTTATTGGTCGTCTCAAAATGACAATGTCCAAATATTAACAAATTTCCTGCAGTTTTTAATTCTAGCAGTTACACAAACAATAAGACTCCAAATTATCTTGTAAACAATACAAGTAATAGATTTAGTCAGAAAATGTTAATTAGTAGACTACATTGTCAACATATGCACCTGGACTGAAGAAGTGGATAAGCAAAGCAGAGATGGGTTCTTATTTCATGGAGCCTGGTTCTGTGCAGAAGACAGATGAAAAACTGCAAACTAAAGGACCTGCAACTATGCAGAGAAAACCTGGCCTAATGTAGAGGGTTGAGTGAAGGCTTTAAGTTGAGATGTGAGTTTGAGTCCACAAGGCAGATAGAAAGGGATAAAACATACTATTCCAGGCATGGGAATTGGTTTGTTGGAGGTATCTGTAGCAACAGAGATGATGGTAGGTTTGCAAACTGAGAGGTCCAGTACTTGCCAGAGAGGTCACATGTGAGAGGACCCATGTTACAAGGTGGGGCTAATGAGGTTGGTCTGCTCATACCAAGGCAAATTAATCATTCACAATTTTATTCCAAGGGTACTGGAAGTTGTTGGTGAAGAGTAACAAAGTCAGGATTGTATTTATTTTTAAGCCAGTCACATTTAGCAGTTGTAATCAAGGTTGTACAAATTTTTTTCTATTTCACCCATCCCCTCATCCACCTATCGCCCCCCCCCCCCCGGCAACCACCAGTTCTCTGTATTTGAGTCTGTCCCCTTTTTTCTTTTTACTTTGATTTTTTGAGTGAAATCATATGGTATTTGGGTTTCTCTGACTTATTTCATGTGGGGTTATACCCTCTAGGACTATCCATGTTGTTGCAAATGGCAAGACTTCATTCTTTTTTATGTCTGAGTAATATTCCATCATGAGGGGGGAGAGAGAGTGTGGGGGGGCTGTGTGAGAGAGAGAGAAAAAGAGACATGACATCTTTATCCATTCATCTATCGATGGACATTTGGGTTGCTTCCATATCATGACAATTGCAAACAATGCTGCAATAACCATATAGGTGCATGTATCTTTTCAAATTAGTGTATTCTCATTGTTTGGGTAAATATCCAGTGGTTCAATTACTGAATCATATTGTAATTTTATTTTTAATATTTAGAAGAACCTCCATACAACTGTATGCACCAATTTGTATTCTCATCAACAGTGCATAAGGGTACCTTTTCCTCTACATCCCTGTCAACACTTATTTCTTGTGTTTTTTATTTTAGCCACTCTAACGGGTGCAAAGTGATATTTCATTGTGGTTTTAATTTGCATTTCTGTGATGATTAGTGATATTGAGCATCTTCTTGTGTGTTGGCCATCTGTTTGTCTTCTTTGGAAAAATGTCTATTTGGCCCTCTATCCATTTTTTAATTAAATTACTCTTTTTTTGGTATTGAGTTATTTATATATTTTGGATATTAACCCCTTATTGGACATATCACTTGCAAACATCTTTCATTCAGTAGGTTGCCTTTTTGTGCAAAAGCTTTGTGTTTTGGTGTAGTCCTAATAGTTTATTTTTGCTTTTGTTTCCCTTGCCCAAGATGACATATGTAGAAAAATGTTTGTATGGCCAATGTCCAAAACAATTTCCCTATGTTTTCTTGTAGGAGTTTTATGGTTTCAGGTCTCATATTTAAATCTTTAATCCATTTTGAGTTTATTTTTGGGTGTGTTATAAGAATGTGGTCCAGTTTCATTCTTTTGCATGTAGCTGTCCAGTTTTCCCAACACTATTTGTTGAAGAGAGTGTATTCTTGTCTCCTTCATCATTGATTAATTGACCATATGAGCATGGGTTTATTTCTGGACTCTCTAGTCTGTTCCACTGGTCTTTGTGTCTATTTTTGTTCCAGTGACATCCTGTTCCAGTAGTAGCTATAGCCTAGTACTATAGCTTTGTAGTGTATCTTAAAATCTGAGATTGTGATATTTCCCGCTTTTTTCTTTTTCAAGATTGCTTTGGCTATCCAGGATCTTTTGTGGTTTCGTGCATATTTTAGAATTATTCTAGATTTGTTAAAAAAAAAAGTTGGTATTTTGATAGGGATTGCATCAGGGTTGTATTTTTAAATGTTCACTTTGGTATAGTGAAGAGAAAGAACTGTAAGGAGACAGAGTAAATGTAGAAAGATCATTAAGAGGCCTTTACAGAATTCTAGGCGAAGAATATAGTCTGGCTGGCTAGATGGAAAGAAGTGGCAAATTCTAGAGTTATTTTAGATGTAGAAATAAAATGTAGAAATAAGTTTCAGGGAAATGTTTCAGAGTTAAAAACAAAAACACCTGACCATATCATGGCATTCTAGTCATGGTCTGACATTCAATATTTTTCATGAGCAAATTATATATTATTCTGAAAGATAATCTTGTTATAAAAACACTTCTTCCATAATTTTGATGACAAATACTCTTGGTTTATTTAGGTACTCTGAGCATAGGGTGTATTATTCTATTAACTCATTCCTGTCTTGCTGATACTACTATGCTGATCAGAAACTATACTTAATCCAGCAGCTGGAACCATCTAAAAGGTCATTTCTTGTCTCTGAATGCACATTTAGGCATTGGAATGCTAATACCTTGGTCAATAAGTTTCTATATATTTTGTAACATAACAGATCTAGACTTTATGCCCTATGTAGAATGACAGATGAAAATCACTAAAATGCTATTGCAAAATTACATTTAAAAACAAAAATGTAGATCTAAGTTTATAAAACTGCAAAAATCTCCAAATTGCTGCTCTTGAAATAGAATGTTTATAAAAAATTCATTTTTATAGACCATTTTTTTGTCTTGTAAAAATGGGCAGTCCCTTGGCTCCCAAAGCCTATGACAGAATACCTCACCCTGTTATTGCTACCTGTTACAATAGGAACTCTTATACAGACCTCTCTTTAATTCACCCACCAGGCTAACCAGTGTTCCCTACTTCTTCTCTAAATTATCTGATCAATCCCGGCAAATGATTCTCCACTTCAGCTCTCCCCACTAAGCTTATCAGGATTTGGGGATGTTGGCTCCTCAACCAGTTTATCCCAGTTGTACATAATTTTGTAATGATATAATTTAAGTTACATGGACTGATAAAATATTGTGGGAGGACAGTCAGTATTTAAGCAAAATTGAGTGTTTTAAAATATTGTGTTAATGGTGAATCTCAGCTCCCCTGCCTCTCAAATGGTCACTGAAACAGGTAGGCAAGATGATTTTAAAATGTGGCATTAAAAATCTAGGATTCTGAACTCTGAATTCATACGTGTCTTAAATTTTTGCTCCACATTAAAGATATCAAAACTAAAGCATGAACGATGCATTATGGATGTTTTGTGCAAAAATATAACTCCATTTGGCAGACTTATTTTAAAAAAGGGGTGTGTTGGCTCACCATCAAAGATTGGAGGATGAATACACATTTGTATGTTTAAGATGAATATAAAATGTTTATCATCTAAAATTACTACACTTTTTAACTGATGCCATTTAGAGGGGTGAGGCCAACTCAGGTCTTTACTGTCCCTAAGAGTCCCTGGCCATCGGACAGCCCAGACACCAAATACTGTTTGCCCAAATCATCAATAAATAGTGTCCTCTAGATCTTTACTTTCCTGGGTGAGAATATGGCTTCCCTGATTCACAACAGTCTACCTCCTGCCAAAGGCATATGTAGCTTGCTCTCATCTCCTCTCTCTGTTGCCTTCTCTGACACCTGGATTCCATGGCAATTTGTGACACATATCTGGATCAAAACTTTCACCTCTGCCATAGACTGCCTGTTTTAAGTAGAGAGAAATTAAGTACATCTGAGCTTTTTGGCTGTTTTTCCTCTGCTAGATACCAGGAGAATAATAATGGAGATAACACCAGGTGTAAGCAAATGCTCATCCAAGAGCCTGCTGCCCGTTGATGGTACAGCTCCTCGGAATAATTAAAACAGGCAATTTGACTACAGATGTATTTCTCTTGTTAATCATTAGGCCATTAGCCTTAATAAGATCAATCTGTGATTAGATTCACCGTATCTCAAACCAGTGAAATGGGGCAGAGAGGAAATCCAATTTCAGTACATTTCATTTATCTCTAACCATCTTATGCCACAAAATCTGAATAGTCTGTGGAGGTTATAGATGCACTACTTTGATACCTAAGTGATCAAAGATTCAGTAGAAAGACCACAAAAGGGGGACACATAGAGGAATAAAAAGTGATCTCCTATTTCTGGGACACTGAGTCAGGGTTGGCTGGATTAGTAGGGATTTGATGTATTTCTTTTAATCATTAGTGTCCCCCAGCAGGGATGTGGGGTGTGGGTAGAAACTAGCATTGCTCTCATGATGCTAAGGGAAGTCAGTCTCTCCTGAATGCCGAGGATTGTCTCAACACCCCCAGTAAACCTAGACTCATTGATCTTCCAGTGATTCAGTTGTATGTGAATCTTGCGGTATAGGCAAATCCATAGAGACAGAAAGTAATCCATTGGTTCATTGGTTGGCAAGATCTGGGGGTAAGGTATGACTAATGATTTGGGGATTTTGTGTGTGTGTGTGTGTGTGTGTGTATGTGTGGTGATGACAGTATTCTACACACAGTGATGACAGTTATGCAGCTTTGTCAATATACTAAAACACTGAATTGTATACTTTAAAATGATAAATTTTATAGTATAAGAATTAAATATCTAACAATAAAAATTTTAAAGTATCCTGAGGATCAGGCTACACCAGACCAATTAGATCAGAACATCTGACTCAGAGACTTGGGCATATAACTAGGGAATAGAGATCTTTGTCTCTGTTCTAACATTGACTAGCTATCTCACGTGGAAAAACCATGAATTCATACAAGGTGAGAAATGGAAGGATTTTGTGACCCTTACGTTAAGCTTTCACCGATAGTACCCCCTTTAAAACTTTCCTGGAGCAACTTTTGGAGCAACTTGAATACCAAAGAAAGGTTAGGTCATAATCAAGTCATTATAGTACATGTGCAATCATGGTCATCTGGCCTCTGTCTTTACATCAACCTAGTATCTTTGGGTATTTGTTTTCTTACTCATTTGTCACAAATTTTATCTGAATTCTTGGGTATTTCCAGGCTCTCCCTTTTGTCATACAGTTTGGGCTCCAACAGCAGTTAACTCTTGGCTGACTTAACAATAGTACTACTGAACCATTTCAACCTGTGGATATGGCTCTTGTGGTTTCTGTGTTGAAACAGCTTGAACTCTCATACACAATTTTTTTTTCCTGATAATTTGATCACTGTTTATATGACTTCCTCAGAAATGTGTTAAAATATGACATTATGTGATCTTTTAGTCTCTTCATCTCTAACATGGAAACAATAGGGTGCCTGGCTGGCCTTCTAGAGCTCCACATGTAATAAGCTGCCTGGTGTAAAATGTGTTGATAGACTCCCTAACACAAGTATTATTAAGAAAAATACAACCTCTTGCTTACTCACTGTGACCTAATGCTGCTATACAGACAAGGAAAAGAGGGGTGAAGATGGTAATGAAGATCAATCTGTGATTAGATTCACTGTATCTCAAGTAATGAAGGTGGTAAAGCAGATGATGAATGCAAAATGATTTATATTTTTGAGAAGGTAAAGCTGAGAATGAAGATAGAAGTTTTTAATGGAGAGAATAGAAACAGGGAAGGATAGGCTCTATTTGATAATTGAAAGAGGTGCAGGTCAGTCTCTCCAAAAGTTGTTTCATACAGTTTTATACTTCAGGGATTAAACTAATGAAAAATACATTTCTAAAATAGTTTAGTTGTATCCAGTTCACGAATATATTTATTCAGAATTCTACCCGTATTTAAGCAACTGTTTTACACTTACTAGTATGCTTGCTTTTGGCCATTCCTCTCTATCCCACGTAAGTTCCCAAACTTCTCTGCATGATTCTGAGAGAAGGGCAGGAAAGAGTGGGGACAATTTCTTGTATATTGATTGTTTGCATAATCCTGAGCCACATTTTAATTGACTGTGTTGTCAATAATTAGAACAATTCCTTAACAATGGTTTTGCAAACAATAGGGGTGAGATGATAAGTTTTTTTATATTTGTTCACTAGAATTGAAAACTCAGTATCAGTATTAGAAAAAAAAAATGCAGTTTCATATCTGTCCTTTTAAACCAAAGGACATGATGAGAATAATTGCTCCATCCTACCATAAGCCAGGTTTTATTCTAGAAAGGCCTTTCTGGTAGAAAATGGAGAAAGCACTGACTCACCGGATGGGCTGGATATCAGAGACTGAAAATGCACTGAGAAAATCCATTAAAAGGCTATGAAGTTACATACCTCATTAAGACCTTAAAATGTTATTTTAAAACAATGAAAATTCAAAATATATTCAGCTTCAAGCTAGTAGGAAACTCAAAAAACTGAATTCTACATAACATGGAACTTGGTGGGGAGTCTACATTTTGAATAAGAAGGAACATGATTCATAAAAAAAAAAAAATCCTATACGAGACCAAATTTTTACCCTAGATTTATCTGGTTTCTTTTTGAAATTGATAACCCCTAGAAATTTTATTTATTTAAAGTATGTAATACCACTCCCACTGACTCTTCTCTGAGACATTTTTTCTTATGATTTAAGAAACTTGAGTAACATAAACCCTGTAGTTTGCAAGGGAGTAGTATTCTAACTTGAGAGCCTTTCTTTTCAAATCTCAGGTGAGAAATAAAATGCCTTTGGAAGATAAAGAAAGAATGGTATCAGTGCTCAGCCTGGAACATTGTAGCTGGAAGGACTTCCAGATATCATCTGGTATCCAGTGTTCACTTTAGTACTTTATTCTTTAAATCCCACTCTTCTGATACTTCTTTTAAACCTTTATTTATAAAGATAATAATTTTTAAAAGGATGACATTGGGAATCGCAACAAAATTGGGAAGAACTTGGTATATTATGGGAAAAGAGACTGTGTGGAATATTCCAAGCCTTTAAAGTTGTCATTTACAAGGATAGCAAGACCCTTCCATGGCACATGTTTCGATGACTCTGTAAGAAGCAAAAAGTCTTAACCAAGTGTTGAGCTCTGGACACCTTTTGAGCATTGCTGCCCCTGATAGACCAGAATCAGAGGGCCATGAGAGTCAAAGCAACACTGGTTCCTCTGCATATACCTCCCACACTCTGATGATGTCTTCTTTGTCTTCCTCCCATACTTCCAAAGAAACTGTCTGGCCTTTGTGTGGAGTATGCAGTTTTAAGAAATGCTGAGGTGTCTCACTCTTCCATAAAACGTCTTGTCCTTCTAATTGTTGATTCTTGGAATCCCTATGTCATGAGTCAATACCATAATAAAGGATAAGGCTTTGGGATTGTTTTAAATTTATATTTAAATGATGTATTGTGACATACAGAGAAACATGACAGACTGTTAACGTGTCTATTTTCACTCTTTCAAAACATTAAAATTGAAAGACTGAAACTTGATATTAAAAGACTAAAATTATACTCATGAGAGAAGACCATGGAAAAGAGAAGACAATAGATGAGAGATTGCAGCACATTTTTGGAAGAAACAAAGCAGATAAATGGGGCTGATTTTGTAGATTATTGGAAACTACAACCTAGGTGTCTGTGGACAAAGATAACAGTGAAAAATAACGTGATTTATTCTGTAGACTCCTGGAAAAGCTAAGAAGTGGAGGTATGATGTACTAAAAAAAACAGAAACATAAAACTATAAAGAAAGGGAGGATAAAAAAGCAGGATAATGTTTACCTGGAAGAAGAACTTTGTTCTCAAAGAGACATATAGGAAATTTCAATAGTAAGAATATTGTATTCCTTAAGCTGGATGGTGCCTATATTATTCCTTACCCATTAGAGATACTATATATATAATTGTATATCTGTGTTTTTCTGTATATACATATATCAAATTTTGTATTTAATAAAATTGTAAGAATATCTTTTATTAGCTAAAAAATGATAAGGCTTGAAGTTAAATATAGAGGAATTAGCTGAAAATTTATTCAGAAGGATAAAGTATTAGGAGTAGAATAGTTAACTGGTATTTTCTGGTGTATGTCTTGAAATACTCAATTTTTTTCTGTCTTGTACTTGAGTTGTTTTAATTTTAAAAACTTAAAACTGCTAAGAAATGCTTCTCTATGACATGGATATAACTGAGAAGCAGATATTGATTCTGCTCTAAGAGAGCCCCTTTGGGGAACAGATTGGAATGCAGATCAATTGGGTTGGAGATTCAGTGTGATTTTTTTCCTTTTGTATTCAACCAAATTGATTCTACAAATATTCTCCCCACTGGTGGGACAGCTCTCAGGCTGTTAAATCCAAAGGTTGTCCTGTTCTTCTACAGGCTCTTCATTCCCAGTTTCCTACCACCCTCAAATCAAAGGGGATGGATTGCCACTTCATAGGGTTCCACCTCTCGACCCCCACACACATTTTTTGGAACAGGAAGATGAGTGGTGTAGTTCTTTTTGATTTGGAAACTCTGGTCTATGTCACAGGACATCTAATTAGAGCTCCTAGTTGAGAGTATTGCTTCTGCAATCTCTATTTTAATTTCTCCCCAGCTGTGCAACTGGCTGAAACACAGATGGGAAGTAGAGCTGTGGGAAATCAGAAGAACTGAAAAGTGAGTTGAAAAACCAATGAAGCTTTAACAAGAGCAGAGTTGCTCTGAGAGTTCCAAGCTCTCAGGGTGGGCAGGATTCTCTGATTTTCTCATTTTTCTTCCTGTGCTTTAGGGTGCAGCTGTATCTTGAGGTGAATTGGAGAAGAAAGTGGGTGGCTAGAGGGGTACTTGGGAGAAGGGTCCTGGTAGTAGAATGTTTTGCTTGCTTTAGCTGACAGAGCAATCCCCTTTTAAATGAAATGTTTTTCTCTTGATGTTTCCCTGATTAAGATGACCATGTAATTTACCACCCAGAGCAGACACTTTTCAGCATACAAGGAATGTATTAGTAAAGAATCAAGAAAAGTCAGGCATAATCCAGGACTCCTTGGGCAAACAGGGATATTCCCTAGTTTGCATTCTGTCCAGGGCCATTAGCTAGAACACATGTTACTTCCTGAACTTAGATTTTGTGTTCTGATTGTCATTCTTATCCTCTCATCTGATGTGGCTCATTATTAGACTCACAATTCAATAATAAGATGCCTGTTGGTCATGGTCCTAGAACTTGTCACACTGGTACTTCAGTTTAAATAGCCAACCCTCCTTTGCTTCTAAAGATCTCAGACTGTTGCCAAGGAAGATCAAATATCAAAGAACTGGCACTGGGGGTAAACTTGGAATGACCAAACCAACCCCTCTCCTCTGAGCTTGCTAATGCCTTTGAACATTTGAACAACATATGAAACCATTGTATTTATAAGAAAATTATTCGCAAACCTTGTTTCCCATCTTTATGCTTTAAAGATATCACAAATGCTTCAATATTCTCTGCATAAAATTAAATTTAATTCATTCCAATTAAAAACATTATATGTGCCACATTTAGAACGGTAGGAGGTATGATGTATCACAGAGAGACAGAAATAAGTCTCTTGAAAACTGCATTCTGTAAGTAGTTCTGCTAACTTTTTTTAATTAGGTACAATCCATCTAATTTGTATAGGTACAGACAGATATAAATATATACAAATTATACCTGGAGGTATTTTTAGTTCAGATATTTAGGCATAAGACAAAAAATATGGAAAAATAGCACCTACCCTCTAGGATAAGAACTATATACATTTTATTTGGTTTACTTATATTTTCCATACAGTTACATGAACATTAAATAGTGGTATTGTGTATCAATTTCAGTTCTTCATTTCTCTGCTCTGATCGAGTTTGAGCTATACTCATTCAGGTGCTACTGACCCTCTTTTCTATGTGTTAACTCCTTTGCCTCATGCTTAGTATACTTTGCTGGAATAATAATAATAATAATTCATGACCTCATTCTCTGTACAGAAAATCTTTCATTTTGGGGTCTGTACCTTTTAAAGTTCCTATTAAGTGCAGTAATTTTTAATCAAGTAATTTTTAAGGGGCTCTTCTGTGTAATATGCTGTGCAAAATCAGTGTGAAATGGCACTGGGAGTAAAAAGATCAATATAAGAAATGCAAAACAAACCACTGGAGAAACTCAATTCCATTTCCTTACTGTGCTCAGCCACAGGCAATGAAATGCTTGTTCCCATTGAATTGTAAAGACTCAACTGATCACAACATTCATGAAAAATTTGACCTGAACTCCACAAATGAATTAATCAATCTGTCAACCTTGTTTCAAGACAAAGAAATTCAGTTTGCTCTCATTTAAGCTTCCTCTCCAAATAGAACCACTAATCATTCACCATTTACATACCTCAATTTTCAACCTCCTTGGCTTTGTGAATATCCTTATGCTCCTATAGGGTGAGGTTGCCCTTTATCTGCAATATCTAAATTCTATCCCTGGGTCAAGGACTAACATAAACCTAGCTCTTTGAATCACTCACTCATCTCAGCTGGAAGTTCAGAAATGCCTCCTCATATTCTTAGTCATACTTTTTATATACGAGTGAGAAAGAGAGGTGAGAGAGATTCCCTTAATTGACCCATATCTCTTCTGTCCAACATAACTCTTGACAGGCAAAGAAAGTCTAGAACCAACCAAAATGGAGTTTTAAAAAAAGCAAAAAGACCATCTTTTGAGCTTCTAAAAACATATTTGGTCAGGAAACTCAAGGCTACTAAGGGATTTTCAGGGCTATCTTTGGTGCTGATTTTTAATTTTCTTTACTATCTTTGGATCCTACTGATGGACTGAAGGTACTTTTATTTACATCTCTTTGGACTGGTAGAGGACTTTATCTTAAACCTTCTGTAACAGGAATGACATTTTTGAGATTTTTAGGTCAGAACGTTATCCTTGGTCATTCTTAGTTCCTAGTTGTTTTACAACTCCCTTAGTAAGAATGAAGTTGGAAAGATTTAGATTATAAAGCTGCTTAAACAGTTTAGCGAGACTACTCTGTTCTGTCTCTAAAATAATATCCCCATTAGCAAATAAAAAAATATGAATAGCATGTCTGGGTGGCTCAGTCAGTTAAGCATCTGCCATCAGCTCAGGCCATATTCTCAGGGATCAAGCCAAGCCTCAGGTTCCCTGCTAAGCAGGGAGCCTACTTCTCCTTCTCCCTCTGCCCCGTCCCCTGCTTGTACTTTCTCTTTCTCAGATAAATAAATAAAATCTTTTTAAACAATATGAACAGTTGTAATCCATCTGAATTATAGCATACATTAGTAAATATAGAATGTTTAAAAAATATACCCTCTAAATTTCAAAACTGATAGTGATTCACTTTGGTTTAAAAGAGCATAGACTACCTCCTGAACACAAGAATTTTGTTTTGTGTTGTGTTTAATACAGTTGTAACAGACTGTAGAGAGCAAAATGGAGTCTTTCTTGTCAAGCAGGAGCCTGTGTCAAGCAATGACCCAAGCAGTTAACGTACTGCAGTTAGGAGATCTCACTGGGACCAACGTCAGCAGACACCCCAGAACTGATAATGAACAGAACCAAAGGAGGTCTAGAGGGACTGAAAACTGATTACATCCCTTTAAAAAGGGAAGGATTTGGGCAGCAAACTGTCAGACTCTTCAAACCTGACCCCTCTATGTCGGACCACTTAGAAAAAGGCAAATGCCACCAAAGGCTCTGCCCCGATGGATCTCTGAACAGAAGTGAGAGCCTTCCCTGCCTGAACATCAGAAGCAGTCAGTGCCCAGAGCTGACCTGGACAAGACTGAGGCCTTATCTCAACTGTGTGCCCACAGGCCGACTTCATGTTTGGTTGGTTAACTTCCTGCACCCTTCTGTTATCTTGTTTGCTATGTGGCTTGTCTTCTGTCCTGCTTTGTGTGCTGTGTCAGAAGCCAAGTTGAATCACATGGTGAATTGTCATTGAGTAAACAAAATATTTTGTAAAATATATCTTGTAAACAAAACCCCAAAACTAATGCTTGAGCTTTACAGTTTGCAATAATTAAAACAATCCCTCTCAAAACTCCTTTAGTCATTGTGACTGCCTTCTTATCTCTCCTAGAAGGTTAAATGGAGAAAGACTTTCCAGAAGTGATATAATCCCTCTCCTGCGATGGTTGAAAATATTGGCTCTAACAGATTACACATTTTCATGGAAATGAGTGTGATCCAGTAAACAGGACCTAGGTAAAATCTTTTGAGTGTTAGATCGGAAAGGATTCTTAGCATCTCAGAGGCTCAGAGTAGAGCCCCCTAAGTGGTAACTTGTGGGCATAACTGTTTTTGTCTATATAGGATTTGTTTGGTTTGAAGAGCTAAACAACTTTTTTAAAAAAAAATCCTTTCTCAGTCTTGAAATCGGGAGATACATTACAAAAATCTAGATTTCTGGCAGTTGCTACCATGTGAAAACAGTACTCTAGAGCTAAGCAGAGGCTGTCTCATTAAGATATACACCTGCTCTCCAAACCACAAATGCCCACCTGGCCGATCACCCCTTCCTCAGACTGTGTGATCACTTGCTCTGTGCTAGGCATAGCCTAGGGAAATACAAGGGACACAAATCTTTGACCTTCCTAAGTTTACACTGTAGTAGGGGAGACCTATAAACAAACTCAATGGTCTGTTATATGGACTATGAAATGTGCAGAAAAAATGAGCAGGGAGTGTAGAGGGGGTGAGAGGGGCTCTTTTTGGAAGGTAACATTCAAGTAAAGCCCTGAAAGAGATGAGGGAGAATGACATGTGGACATGTGAGGGCCAGCTGATGTTACAGTCTTAAGACAGGAGCATAATCAGCATGTTTGAAGTGTAGAGAAGAGACCAGCATGACTGGTATGTGAAGTGCAAAGGGCATGTATTAAGAGACATGATTAGAGAGGCAAGGGGTGAGGGGCAGTCTGCATAAGGCCTTGTGGACCATTGTCATGACTTTGTTTTTTCCACTGAATAACATGGGGAGACATTAGCCTGTTCTGAACTGAACTGGAAAAGGACCTGATCTAACATATTTAAGAGGCTCATTCTGAATGTTGTGTTGATACAGACCTGGGAGGAGCACGTGTAGGAGCAGGAAGAGCAGCTGAGAAGCTATTATAATAAAGTGAATGAGAGGTGATGGTGACCTGCAACAAGGTGATGTCGTTGGTGAAACAAAAGTAGCTAGAGTCTGGATGTATCTTGACAGTGAACTGACAAAATATGCTGATTTAATCTAAGGCACAGAAAACTAGAGAAAAGTCAAGGATGATTCCATAATTGAGGACCAAAGCAATGGAAAGCTAGAGTGACCCTTAACTAAGAAGGAAAGACTGCATGTAGCAGTGAAATTCAATTGCATATTAAGTATATGAGAAGGCAACTTATGGGATCCCTGAGCAGAAAGAGGGTTCAGATGTGGAGAATCCACTCTTCCTCTACTGCCCCAATGGTGGAGGGACATGCATATTGCCTAATTATAGAGGTTGAGACCTTGTAACAGTATCCTCCAGGCTCTGCCTGAGATGAAAACAGTCCATATGCCAATCCAGACTGAGAAGTTTTAGTGTGTTCAATTGTTATTTCTAGGTTCTAAGGGAGTGTTTCTACCTTGAAAGGCAAATAGTAAATCAGTGTAGATATTTGGCATACTATTTTGTTAACTTGAACAATTCAGATGACAGCTCTAAAATGGCATGTCTAAGGATTTAAACGTAAATGATCCCTTGAGGATTTGAGTACCAGTAAGAAAATAGCTTATTCTTTTATAAACTGGTACAGTGGAATTGAGAAAAATAAAAATACCTATCACAATAATCCTAGTTCTACCACTTAACTAGCTATGGGATTTTGAACAAATTACTTAACCTCTTGGTTCCTTAGTTTCTCTTCTCTTAGTTCCTTAGCTTCTTCATCAGATTATTAAAATTAAGTGAAATTTGGGGGCATCTGGGTGGCACAGTCAGTTAAGTGTCTGACTCTTGGTTTTGGCCCAGGTTGTGATTGATCTCAGGGTTGAGATCGAGCCCTGTGTTGGGCTCCCCACTCAACACAGAGTGTTTGAGATTCTCTTGTCCTTTCTCTCTGAAACTCCTGCTCATGCATGCTCTCTCTCTCGCGCTCTAAAATAAATCTTTAAAAAAATAAGTGAAATTTTGTATATAATATGTCCCCGAATAACACCTGACCGATAATAACTATGATATCAATGTTAGTTCTTAATTCTATTTAAATGTATCAGATATTAGTATTTTAAAGCAAATCTATTACATTTGTCTAGCGTTTTTTCTCCAGAAGGAAATTGATGTGACTCATTCACAAAAGTCCTGTTGGTTAAGAAGAATAGGGATTATCATTACCTTTTCTAAAAATGAAGAACCTGAGCCTGTGAGGACTGTATGACTTACTTACTGAAGATCACATAATGAGTTGGTGGCAGTGTTTCTCTTCTTTCAAGGACATCCTATTTCCTATGGAATGTTATGCATGTAGTATCCTGAGAATATTCACATTCTGATTATTTATCCCTGATTGCTCTGGCCAACATTTTAAATGGGTAGGTGAGTAACAAGAGTAATGAATTCAAGGATGGTGTTTTTAGAAACATTTGTCTATGTGCCTTATTCTGGATTTACTTGCACTTTCCTAAGAATTAATTACCCCCTTTGCATTACTGTTTGTTAATCAACTACTTCATATTATGCCTATGAGCAGCAAACAATGGAAGTTTCATCTCTCCCGGAAAACGAATATGTCTGTAAACAGAAACTTTTGATGCTTTAACTCAGAAAAATAAGTAATACTGGGTGGGAGGGAGGTCAGTAGGGAAAGTATTTTTAGGCAAGGGAATGGCTTTTAGTATCCCTCAAATCATACCATCTTGACAGTTTCCTATCCCGATTCTGTGTACAACCAGTCTATTTTCTTCCCTGACAGAAGCTCTTGGCTCCAGTCATGCAAATCTGCTTAAAATGATATACACCACTTGCTCATTTCTCTTTTGCTTCTATAAAATCTCAGTCTGGATATCCCTTTCCCACATTCATGATTAAACTATTCCTTCTCTCCCTTAGATGTGGTTTAAAACTCCCCTTCTGCTGAATGTCAGTAAGCCAAATATATGTATTAGAAGAAGCCTGAGTGTCAAACCTGAATGAATGGATGCAATTTTCCAAGATAAACTAGGAATAAATGGGGCCCTGGTTTACGCTATCAGCGGTTACATTTAAAGTCCTAGACTACTGGGATTTTGTACAAGGAAACAAATGGCATCGTTGCTGTAAAAGTTAGCAAATTTACCAGCATGGAATTGTGGGAAGAAAGAATTAGCGTCAGGTGGAGTTCAATTCAAATCCTCATCATTCTACTCATTAACTCTGACTTTTGTCCAAGTACTGAAAATTTCGGAGCTTTGTTTTCCTAATCTGTTAAGCAAAACTCAATACTCTTCAATACCATTGTATCAAAGAAACCAAGTTTATGAAAGAGTCCTCTAAAATGTATAAAGTGTGATTCTTCATTCCCTTAACAAATACTTATGGAGGGCCTACTAAGTGCAGTGCCCAGGCACCTTATCAGGTATTTTGTATCTCTACTGCCATGCAGTAGAGAATGTACAACAGGGGTATATATAGAATACACTGTGAGACATTGAAAATCTAAGAGAGAATTTCTACTTTAAATAGAAGCTCGAGAAGATCTGACCTGACCTGCAACATTTAAACTGAACTTTGAGGAATGAAAAGGGAATTTAAGGCAAGGGAACTGCATCAGAAAATGCATAGGGACATTAAAATATATCTTTCCTGAGGCATTGTTATTCAGCTTCAGTTACATTAACATGCACAAATGCGTTAAAACACCAGTGTTGGCTGCTTTTCAGAGTGTTAATCTATATGATTTGTACCTACAAGACCTTCGTTCAGGTAGAGACAATAGAGAAACGGCCAGATTAATGCAAATTGCCATGAATTTGTATTTAATCTTCTCAAGCAAATCCTCCTGGCTTGAGTCCTATATTCAAACTCTGGTACTTATGGAAATTAAAAAACTGAAGTATTTTTGTTTTCTATATTATATGATGTGCCAAGAACTATCAAAAGTCACGTTATTTTCTAGCAAAGTGCTGAAAAGGAGAATGAGGTTTGTAACCAGAATTGCAATTCAGTTTTTGGAAATAAAAACTAATGCTGAAGAACTAAAACTAAAGAACACACATTTGAAATCAATATGAAATAAAACAAATGTTAAATTTAAAGGTTATTTTCTTTTAGTAGTTAGACAGGGTTAAGCATCAGGATATCATTTTAGGGGATAATTAAGATTTCCTTCTGTAGGAAATTATCTGTGGCTTTAGACTCATTTGTAACCCTGTGAGTCTAAAAGAGGTGATTAAAAAGGACAAGTCCAAATTGTAACTTCCACATCTGTTTTTTGACCATTTATGACAAGTAGAGCTATTGGGTCTATCTTGGGTTGAACAGAGGAAACCAAGCTAGCAGGACAGGGGTAGGCAGTATTGGGTCTTATCGTGTCACAGAAACTCTTAGAAGTGCTTTACAAAGAGAAATCTTCACAAAGCCATGGTTGTATTAATTCACTTAATTATAAAAACCTTGTGAGGTAAATACTCTTATTAACCTCATCGCACAGATGAAAAAGCAGAGTCCCCGGGAGTCCCAGAATTCAAACCCAAGCAGGGTGGCTCTGGAGCAGTGTTCTATTCTCTCCTCCTCCTCCTCCTCCTCATTTTCTGACATTTTTCAGACTTCAAATCCTCTGTTTTATGTGCTGAATGACTCTATTCAAAAATTTCTAAGTCAGTTGTATTGAATCTCTTCTAAGCAAATCAGATGTAATCTATTGTGTGTGTGACTAATCTTTTGTCAGAGTAGGTTAATGTTTCTGTTGATTTTTTTTTTTTTTTTGCCTAATATAAAAAGAACAGTTTCCATATTTGAATCATTCTTCAGTTAATGCTAAATTCTAACACTGGAGTAGAGAGTTTGCTATTTGCGGAGTCAATAGCCTCTTTAGGGTGAGTTTTAAAGTTGAAACTTGTCACCTCATCAAATTTTCCTTCAGCAGCTTTGGAGGATGGTATTTTTAAGGGAGAGGAGGAAAAAAACTTGGAAACTTCAGAAGTGCCTACCGTGTGTGCTCACCTTTCCTCAATCCTGAAGACTAGATACCATCTTTTTCTCCATGTGGGACAGAAATCTCATGAAATTCGTGGGTTCAAGCTTGTACAGTCTCACTGCAAATATCTCCTAGATGGGACTTTTTAACATAAGGTTTTCTACATGTGTTGATTAAAAGTGTCTTGTTTTCATTTTCTTTCATTCTGTTATTTTACCCTGTCAACCAAACTCCACACACTATTTCTTGTCTCATTTATAACCTTCACATGCTAAATTTTAAGCATCCATTGTGTCAAGAGCACAGTGGTAATTTTTCTTCTTTTGCCTTTCTCCCCCACATCAATCCCATTACCTCTGTGTTAAATACCGAACTCTTGGACTACCTTGAAGTCCCATATTTGAACAATCTTCCATTTGTACTTTCTGCCTGATTCTGAGATTTTGTTAACATGAGGCAATCTTGTACAGCCATTGGAGTCCTCTATCAGAGGTAGAGAACTCTTAGGCCTTGGCCCCTATCCTACATTTGCCTCTCAAATAACTATGGCCAATCGCTTGCCTCTTGAAGGGTTTTATTTATCCCATTACCTCCCTAAATAGTCACAATTACCATTTTCTGGGTTCTTTGATAAGATTGGGAAGGCTTTTATTTTTCCCCAATGCATTTCTATCTCTATTTGTAAATATATGTAAGTCCCGGAAATATTCCATCCTTGTCTTATTTGCTCTTTTTTATTCAATCTAGATTTGAGAAAATTGGATTCAACTCTGAAATATGTAGAGCAGGAAGCTTTGTGGTTAGTTGATAACTAAATCAGTTTTGCAGAAGGATTTGATGTTCTCCAGAGCACATCTCTTACATATCTTTTTTTCCCCTCTTCTGCTTACCTCTAAAAACATGCAAGACAGGCTACTTGCCACCATATTTCTGGGATGTCAAACTCTTACTATTCCCTTTTTCAGCTTCTCTAATATACCTCTGAAGTCCAAGTAGCATGAAACATAATTTTAGACTCATTCTGATAACAGTACTCTCCACATAAGCACTGCACAGAAAGGCAGACGTGTTTTCAAAGACTTTGCAAACTAAATTGGTGACTAAATTATTCAGTAATAAAACATTGAAATTAGGGTTTGTTACTTTGATTTACAAGGGGATGGATAAAAATGATAGGGATATAACTGGTGTTTTTCAGTGGCAAACGTTTTCGAACCAAACATAGTATGTCATTTTTATATATAATGACACGTTATATCACTTAATCTCCATATTGGTGGTAATAGGGAAGCACTGATTTTCCATATTCCAGATGAGGAAATAGATGGTCAACAAAGTGAAGAAACGTGCCTAGCAAAATCATGTTTATGGGACTCTTATGTCATATTTTCATTATATCACCTTGATCTGTAATCTGACCTTGATACAGAATAAGACCATCACATATAATAGAAGAATATCTATTTCAGGATTATATTGATGTTGTAAGTATGATAGCTCCTAAAAGATGGGTATCACAGAGTGACCAGGACTGAGAAAAAGTGTTGAGAAGGTTAGAAAAATGTATAGTATCTCTGATTTTTTTCACCTCAGACATCTAAAATTTCTGAGAATGGTTCTTATTTATGAGTTTCTCCTATTATGAGAATTTCCTCAATATCTGCTTTACCTCCCTCCACCCTCCTCAAATCCACACCAAGATAGTCCCCAGCTAGATTGTCCACTCTCTTTAATACCATCACCTGGGCTTTTCACAGGGGACAAAAGCCATAGCTGCTGAAGTGGGGTAAAGAGGTGTCATTTGTCCCAGCTATTCCTTTAGTGACCATTATAATTGCCCCCGACCCTCTCTTTTTCTATGTGTTTGTGACTCAGTGACATGCCCAAGATTTCATTAGGAAGGCCTTCCAATGATCTTGTTTCTCCTTTCACCTTGAATATACTAGAAATTTTGCCATCATTTCGTTTCCAATGATAATATTGCTATTTTATTTTTTTATTTTTATTTTTTTAAAGATTTTTATTTATTTATTTGTCAGAGAGAGAGAGAGAGAGAGCACAAGCAGGGGGAGAAGAAGAGGGAGAGGGAGAAGCAGGCTCCTCACTGAGCAAGGAGCCCGATGTGGGACTCAATCCCAGGACCCTGGGATCATGACCTGAGCTGAAGGCAGACGCTCAACAACTGAGCCACCCAGGCATCCCAATATTGCTATTTTAAAAATTTGACATGACAATTGCATTTTTTAGCAGCAAAAGACAGAGAAATTGTCAACCATTTTGAACAGCAAATTTCCAAATTTTAAATACCACTGCAATAGAGATGGATTCTGAGAATGCCTCAAATATTTTAATTTTTTTTATTAACATATTTTTTGTTTCAGGGGTACAGGTCTGTGATTCATCAGTCTTACACAATTCACAGCACTCACATACCCTCCCCAATGTCCATCCCCCAGCCACCCCATCCCTCCCACCACCGTCCACTCCAGCAACCCTCAGTTTGTTTCCTGAGATTAAGAGTCTCTTATGGTTTGTCTCCCTCTCTGGTTTCATCTTGTTTCATTTTTCCATCCCTTCCCCTATGATCTTCTGTCTTGTTTCTCAAATTCCTCATATCAGTGAGATCATATGATACTTGTCTTTCTCTGATTGACTTACTTCGCTTAGAATGCCTCAAATTTTTATATGGACTAGGCACCAAAGTCCATTTTTTAAAATAATAAAGCCTATATGTTATATAAGCATGTATTAACATCTATGCTTTTTTATTCAACTTAAATTCACAAGACCTGTCATCTTCCTCACTAAATCCATTTTGAGGCATCTCACAAACAACACAATGAAAGTAACCCATGTTAATAGATTTAAATCTCAGTTCTCATTATCTTTTTTCATTATATCATTTTCCTTGGCTTATAGTTAAATGTGTAATTTTGAAATTACTGCATTTTAAATAGCTCAATGAAATTGATTCTGAAATTATCAAAGTAAAATTACAAAGTTATTTTGTTTTTAGAAACACATTGAGGAACTCACCGAATTAAAAATGGAATGAAGCACAATTATGTTCATGTAACCAAATTATTTGGAAAGCACAGTTACTGTAGGAAGTTGAAATAATTTGGGGCAAATAATTGTTTTTATGTATTCAAAGTTGTTTTTATAATTGGTATACAAGGTGTCAAACTTATTTTTGAAAGAGGAATACTGGCTGACATGAACAAAAATTCTGATTTTGCTTATGCAGACATGTCCTTTAGAAGTGTAAGTTTTTAAAACTTTTTCCTCCAGAATTTAAGATTGATCAAGGAAAATGTGTCTTAAGTCTTTTGCATACTCCTGTAGTTCTAGAAGCTTGATTATCTCCTTTCTAGAACATACACATTCTATATAGAACAAGCATAATTTATCTGAAATGGCATTATCCATTCAAATAGCAGCAATTTAATTGAAGTTTTCATATACCCAAAGTATGGTCAGTATAAACATTAAAAATAGTTTAAGCCTTGATGTTGACCCCCGGAATCTACTTGATGACACAAATCTAACTCCAATAGGGGTACTTGGGTGGCTCAGTGAGTTAAGAGTCAGCTTCGGCTCAGGTAATGATCCCGGGGTCCTGGGATCAAGCCTTGCATTCGGCTCTTTGCTCAGCAGGGAGTCTGCTTCTCCCTCTCACTCTCTCTCTGCTCTCTCTCTCTCTCAAATAAAATCTTAAAAACAAATCTAACTCAGTAATAAGAGAAATAATTGCTAATTTTTGAAGTTCATTAGTGAGGAAAATGTACAAAACAGAATGGTTCTCAGTAAGGGCTGGGTTTGTTACCATAGATGCATAAAAGAAGAAAAAATAATTGACCATGAAGAGTATGCACTGAGGTCACTGAAGATGAAAATTGGCTTTCCAACAATATAAAAGAGATTAGAAGACTAGTTTTTCTGTCCTGGCATGAGAAAACGATAGCATTGCTTTTCTGGGCCTAGATTTTCTCATCTGCAGAGTAAGAATTATAGTCAATCATCACTGAAATCTCCATTAGTTAGAAAAAGTTCGAGTTGGGGAACAGTGTACATGAAGGCACAATTGGGAGAGGAAACAGCTAATATGATCAAACCATTGAAGGAAGTGACCCCATTAAAACAGAGAGTGCATATTCAGGATTAATTGGAGATAAAGGTGGATATGCAGCATGATATCAGATTATATAAAGTCTTAAAATCAGGCAGATGAGTATAGATTTGATGTGAAAGCAAATGGGTAACCACTGGACCTCTGGAGGCAGATGAGCTACATAATGAATCTGTAGTGCTTAAAGAAGATTAGTTGGACAGAGAAATAAATGAATGATGGATTGATTGGAAAAGAGAGCCTGAGGTTACAGCAGCAACACAGGAGGCTGCAACTAAATTGGAAGGTGAGGTATAGCTAGCACTTGACAGGGGTCAGGAACCCCGCAATTTCTGCCTGGTTGTTGAGGGAAAATCAGAACTGGACAGTTAAAGTAGTAAAAAGCAGGTTGTAGTCAGGGATATTGCAAAAGGGGAACAGAATCAGGCTAAATTGTGAATACAGCATGAACAAGTGGGAATTTATAGCTAAGGAGCAGAGTGGGCAATCAGTGGATGGGAAATTGCTGAGAAGAAACCTTAGGGGATGGGGGGAATTCTGGCTAAAATGACAACGTAGGATTCTTACTGAAGGCAGGCCAGGATGATCAGACATCACCTGGAGGATGGTAGAGGTTGAGGACCCTAATTAGATATTGAGGATGATGAGATAGGGTGATGGAAAATTCTAACTAAGTCAATTTAGGAGTTTTGCTAAAAGTTGACAATGTAGAGACACAGAAGCTTAAAAGTTGATTCCTAGTTGACAGGTTCAGGGGAGCTGAAGCAGAATTTGATCAAAGAGAGAAATTTTGTCACTGTAATTCTGATATTAAGGAGGACAAACACATCTTCTCCAGGCACCTTTTCCTCATTTATATGGTGAGAATGTGCCACCCTCTCAATACAACTCTAAAATTTTCAGGTTATCTAGAAACAAATTACTGTATTACAAAACAAGATGATTTACTTTTTACCTTGGAAGGAACCAAAGAGTAATTTATTTTTACCATTCAGCTATAGAAACACAAATTACTTTGTGTGATAAGATTTTTAGAACATGTGACATGTATTTGCCGTATTTTTCTTAGATACTATATATTTCATTATGTGTATATATAAAACATACCATTTCTTCTTTAGAGTATCCTATCATGTTCTAAGTCAATTAGCAAATGCAACTTTGGCACATGGGTTTTCTTATTCACTGTATTTTTGTTGGGATCATCCTTTCAGTATCATATTGAGAATGACTAAAATGCAGTGGACAAAATCCTTTCATGACACCGTTATGCTACCTTCTTCCAAGATGCATTCCTGCAGGTTTTATCAGCAGGAAAGCAGCTCCCAGTGTGAGTGACCTCCAACATAAACAGGAAACCAGCTGTGATGAGAAATATCTTTTAGTGGATTTGTACCACCAAAGGCAGTCATGAAACTCTAAGTCTTTGAGGAAATACAAATCAGATGGGGAAAGGCAGACTTCTGATGCATCCAAAGACAAGAAGATTCCTCCCCTCTTAGAATAAGACAAATGATTAAAAGTAGAGAATGAAAGGAGCATTCAATTACTTTATAACTGATACAGAATTCAGTGGAATATACATTTATATAAAAGTTAAACTAGACCTGTCCTTACCTGTATAGGGTTGAGTAACTAAATTGTCTTATCCATTTAGTTTAGAGATTTGATTCATTTTCCTTTTGTCTTCATCCTCTAGCCTCTCCTTAAATGTACACCATCCAGGGAATAGCAGCATCTCTTAAAAACATTTAGCTTAAAGTAAGTAACCAAATGATAATATAATTATCTATTGGGCTCTGATCCAGGCATGGTCCCTTAGTGCTTTGGAAACTGCAATGCTGAATAGTCCTCAGGTAGCTTAATCTAGTGTTGGGAATGAGAGCGAAGCATATGAGTTACAATACGTAGAGTTACAAATGCAAAACCCTGGAAACTGAAGTACTGAGCGTGGTTGGCAAGAAGAAACAAAAAGAAAAATAGCTGTCAAAAACTGTTTTCGTAAAATTTCCTTTAAAATTGAAAGACACTCTCAATGGGACAAAGCTTCAGATTTTTTAAAGAAAAAGTGATTAAAACAATCCCTGCCCAGCGCCCCCCCACCCCCAGCCCCACACAAACTGATCCAGATGAAACTGCTTTACATCTAATCCCTGTCCCTCTGGTCAATCCAAAAGACGTTTTCCCTGATTGTGGCTTTCCACTCTCCCCCCTTCAGGTGTTATTGCCCATAAACCAGATTTCCAGTTTCTGTGGACAGTTCCTTTCAGGTGTCTAGGGTCAACTCTAACTAGACAAGGGCAAATCTGTGTGAGAAAAAAATGGGCCTTAAATTATGGACTTTCTCAATCCACTTTTTTCTGTTACTGCTTCTGTAGTCTCCCAGGCTCCAGAGCTACAAAACCTGGTGCTAGGTTTAATTTAATTCTTGTCTTTAGAGCAGAAGTGTGATATGATAAGTCTTTGATTTCCTAATTGGCAGCTCTTGGACTTAGGCCATATCATTTAGTATCTTTCCTTTGCTCTTTTTCTTTCCCCCTAACTAATGTGGGAGCTAATAATGAGTAAGGGCATGTGCAAAAGCCCAATCTATTGCCTGGTATTATTGATAGAACCATGAATAGCGTGTTTCCATTTCTTCTCTCTCATGCCCAAGCTGGTAGGCATCAAGTCTTTCCTTTTTATTCCTTGAAATGTCAGAAATAGTTCTCTTCTCTCCATTTCTCTGTTTTGTTACCTCTCATTCAAATATTTTCCCTTTTATTTTTCCCTCATGGAAATTCACTTCAGGATTACTGTAAAAGTCTTCATTTTTTCCCCCTGCCTTTAACTTCTCTTCTCCCCATTACTCCTGTTGCCAAATCAATCCTACTGAAATAGGGCTGCAGGTTACTTTCCTCTAAAAAAAAAAAAAAATTCTCTTGAGTTTTTGTTTTCCTATCACATCAAATCTGAAACCTGGTTGTCAGGACTTTCCAGAATGTGACTTCACTCAACACCAGGAACATGCCAGCCCTTTACATATGCCATACTCCTGTCTTTTTCAGTAATAACATTTCCCTTATGAAGTATATATTTCAGTCCCCTACCACATATCCCTCATTGTCTCCCCAATCCCACACTTCTTCTAGCCCTGTACATCTATCATTGTCCTGTCTTATGTTCCTTACTAGGGTCAGCAAGCTTCAGGAGTGATTTAATGTCAGAGTAGAATTATCACTGCCCCTTTTGCTGAGAGACCTGCTCAGAGACTGTCTCTTTGGAGTTCTTCTCACATACACTCTTGGATGCTCTTTTGTGATTCTACCATGCCAATAGGGCTGGTTTCATGGGCCAGGAATTGTGCAATCACCCACGGCTCCATGCTGAGAAGGGTCTTGTTCTTGCTTTAATGCTCTGCTGTTGCTGTCTTGAAGTGCTTAATTTTTGAACAAGTGTCCCCACATTTTAATTTTGCACTGGGCCCCATGAATTATGTAGCCTGGCAACCTCTGCATTTATTTTGAGTGGCATTGAGGTAAGAGCCTTACATATAGGAGTAATCTTCACTATAGCCAGATTTTAGGCACTATGAATCCACCACTATTCAATGACATATCTAGGCATTAAATCTAGGGCTTCCTACTTTTTCCGGCATTAAAATCAAAATATTTTAACTATCATCCACAATCTTAACATGTATTTTCTACAAAACAGCTTTTCTGTTACCCTGCTTGAGTGTTGCAGCAGTATCATTGAGTAAATCTATAAAATGTTTGGTGAGATTTAAGTTGAAAAACACAATTTGAGACTTAGAAAACCTGCTACTGCAGATCCTGTTTGACATTGAGGGCATTGTACCCTATTTGAAATCTCATAAGAGAAAATGCATTCAGCTCTAAGTGCTCAGGGAGAGACTCATGTCACCTGACACATTAGTATGTTGTTGTTATTGACCACAAAAGTGATGGAATTGATCATGTTCCTAGTGTAGCTTTGATTGTCTACAAGTTGAGTCAAATTTGCAGATCAAGCCGCTTTATCTTGATTTCAATGTTCTAATTTCTATTCGTTTCCACATTTGCTCATATTTTTGTTTCATTATATGTATTAAGCCATCTCAAATCTGACATATCTGTCACATAAGTGCTCAATAAGTATTTGATGAATGAGTTAGGCAGTATTCCATGATTTAATGCATTCCTGAAAATACAGGAGTGTCAAATATTGAAAGGCAATGATAGACAAATGTATAGTGGACATGGTTATGTTCTCTGAAAACTACAAAATAGTATAAATTCATTAATTATATTTGGCCTTTTAGATACCTTCTTTGACCATTTATTACCAGCATTTATAAAAGTTCTTCATCCATTTCCATTTTAATTGAACATTCTCAACTGCTTCAGTTTGAGGCTGAAGAACCACCACTACTATTGATTTCAGTCTTGGTACTTTGCATCAATTACAGCAAATTTATGAATCCTACATTTTCATCACTTTGATAATTTCATATTTTTATTCCTTCTTTAAAAACATGCAAACAAAAGCAACAACCACCGTTTTACTCCTCTGACCACCTCCAAAAACTGAATTGTGAACTGGTATGCAGATGTTTAAGTGCCATGCAAATGCTGAATTTGGATCATGAAAGGTGATTTAAGGGTAACAATACATAATCTTTGGAAGTAAGATTGCGTGAAAGTTGAGGAGCCCTTTATGGTTGGCAAATTAAGAAAAAATAACACATCTCATTTCTTCCACCAAGTCCTCTTTGCTTTCTTCCTGCAAACTGCTCTTGCCATTTTCTAAGTCCCCATGGTTCATGTAGTACTTCATTGCCCTTCATTTGTTTCCTCCTGGCCTATTTATGCTTGGTCAACCAGGACAGGGTCAGACTTTTTTGGTAGTTTACGTATCTGACCACTTGGCATAGTGTCAGCTGCATGAGTGGATTATCTTTTCATTTACTTTTTGAGTACTAGGGATATAAGTGTGGTATGGAGATGTGACTGTCATGAGTATGGCAACCATAGACAATGGCAAATGTGTGTGTTGTGCTAGAAAGCATTTGGGGGTTGGCTTGACCGTAGTGCTAGTGCATTTTGTAAACAGTGTGGCACTCATACATTGTAGTAGCATTCATTGAATACAACGGGGAGCTGGTTCAGTCCCTATATTTCTGAAAGCCTGCTTAAAATACTCTGATAATTAAGAGACTCTGATATGAGATTAATCAGGATATTTTGTGTTCAGAATTAAGAGTATTCTCACCTTATTTTAATACAAGAAAACCTTTCAAAGGGAACTGATGAAGCTACAGCATTGTACTCGGAACAGCTTAGATAATCTTAGAGAAAGGGGCACCTGGGTGGCTCAGTTGGTTAAGCATCTGACTCTTGATTTCAGCTCAGACCATGATCTCAGGGTTGTGAGATCGAGCCCAGCGTCAGGCTCTATGCTGGGTGTGGAGCCTGCTTGGATCTCTCTCTCTCCTCCTCCCTTGCCCCATGGCCCCCAATCCCTCATTCCCTCTCTAAAAACAAATATATATATATATATATTAGAAATGGTTATGTTTGTAGTATTTTACACAGATCTCTTTCATAGATATTTTGTTACTTTTGGATAGCAAGTGGAATCTAGTCATGTTCCTGAATAATTAACCAAGTTTCATTTATAACAAGCAAATGAAGAAGAGATTAACATTCAGGATACACAGAACATAAAGATCTTTAATTCGTGGGTGAACAAAGACAGAAGCAACATGTTGAACATAGCATTTTTCTTATAAAGTGATTTCAGTGTCATATTATTAAGCTGATACTAGCTGCAGAGATTCTGCTCAACTATCTGTGTCACACCAGCTTCCAGTGCATCTTTTTTTTAATTTTACTATGTTACATTAGTCACCATACAATGCATCATTAGTTTTTGATGTGGTGAACCACGATCCATTGTTTTCGTATAACACCCAGTGCTCCATGTAGTACGTGCCCTCCTTAATACCCATCACCATAACCAGTCCCCCTCCACCCTCCCCTCTAAAATCCTGTTTGTTTCTCAGAGTCCATAGCCTCTCATGGTGCATCTCTCCCTCCGATTCCCCCCCTTCATGTTTCCCTTCCTTCTCCTAATGTCCTCCATGCTGTTCCTTATGTTCCACAGATAAGTGAAACCATATGATAATTGACTTTCTCTGCTTGACTTATTTCACTTAGCATCATCTCCTCCAGTCCCAACCATGTTGATGTAAAAGTTGGGTATTCATCCTTTCTGATGGCTGAGTAATATTCCATTGTATATATGGATGACATCTTCTTTATCCATTCATCTGTTGAAGGGCATCTCGGCTCTTTCCACAGTTTGGCTATTGTGGACATTGCTGCTATGAACACTGGGGTGCATGTGGCCCTTCTTTTCACTACATCTGTGTCTTTGGGGGTAAACACCCAGGAGTGCAATTGCTGGGTCATAGTGTAGCTCTATTTTTAAATTTTTGAGGGACCTCCACACTGTTTTCCAAAGTGTACCAACTTGCATTCCCACCAACAATGTAAGAGGGTTCCCCTTTCTCCACAACCTCTCCAACATTTGTTGTTTCTTTCCCTGTCCATTTTTGCCATTCTAACTGGTATAAGGTGGTATCTCAATGTGGTTTTGATTTGAATTTCCCTGATGGCTAATGATGAACATTTTTTCATGTGTCTGTTAGCCATTTGTATGGTCTTCTTCAGAGAAGTGTCTTTTCATATCTTCTGCCCATTTTTGGTTCTTTGAAAGAATAAGATCGATAAGCCACTGGCCAGACTTATCCAAAAGAAAAGAGAAGGGACCCAAATTAATGAAATTATGAATGAAAGTGGAGAGATCACGACTAACACCAAGGTAATAGAAACAATTATTAGAAATTATTATCAACAACTATATGCCAATAAACTGAGCAATCTGGATGAAATGGATGCCTTCCTAGAAACCTATAAGCTGCCAAGACTGAAACAGGAAGAAACTGACAACCTGAATAGGCCAATAACCAGTAACGAGATTGAAGCAGTGATCAAAAACCTCCCAAAATCCAGAGTCCAGGGCCTGATGGAGTCCCTGGGGAATTCTACCAAACTTTCAAAGAAGAAATAATACCTATTCAACTGAAGCTGTTTCAAAAAAATAGAAACAGAAGGAAAACTTCCAAACTCATTCTATGAGGCCAGCATTACCTTAATCCCCAAACCAGGCAAAGACCTCATCAAAAAGGAGAATTTCAGACTGATATTCCTGATGAATATGGATTCCAAAATCCTCAACAAAATCCTAGCTAATAGGATCCAACAATACATTAGAAGGATCATCCACCACGACCAAGTGGGATTTATCCCCGGGATGCAAGGGTGGTTCAACATTTGCAAATGAGTCGATGTGATAGAACACATTAATAAGAGGAGGGAGAAGAACCATATGGTCCTCTCAATTGATGCAGAAAAAGCATTTGACAAAATACAGCATCCTTTCCTGATTAAAACTCTTCAGAGTATAGGGTTAGAGGGAACATTCCTCAAGTTCATAAAATCCATCTATGAAAAACCCACAGCGAATATCATCCTCAATGGGGAAAAGCTGAGAGCCTTTCCATTAAGATCAGGAACACGTCAAGGATGCCCACTCTCACCACTATTGTTCAACACAGTACTAGAAGTCCTAGCAACAGCAATCAGACAACAAAAAGAAATAAAAGGTTTTCAAATTGGCAAAGAAGAAGTCAAACTCTCTCTTTTCGCAGATGACAGGGTACTTTATGTGGAAAACCCAAAAGACTCCACCCCCAAATTACTAGAACTCATACAGCAATTCAGTAATGTGGTAGGATAGAAAAATCAATGCACAGAAATCGGTTTCTTTCTTATACACTAACAATGCAACTGTAGAAAGAGAAATTA
The DNA here is from genome assembly GCF_037043125.1 of Eumetopias jubatus. Taxonomy (NCBI): domain Eukaryota; kingdom Metazoa; phylum Chordata; class Mammalia; order Carnivora; family Otariidae; genus Eumetopias; species Eumetopias jubatus. The sequence goes on from NW_028274822.1 coordinate 30,665,035, forward strand.
GAGAAGTGATTCCATTTACAATAGCACCAAAAACCATAAGATACCTTGGAATAAACCTAACCAAAGAGGTAAAGGATCTATACTCTAGGAACTACAGAACATTCATGAAAGAAATTGAAGAAAACACAAAAAGATGGAAAAATATTCCATGCTCATGGATCAGAAGAATAAGCATTGTTAAAATGTCTATGCTACCCAGAGCAATCTATTCCTTCAGTGTCATCCCGATCAAAATTCCAATGACATTTTTCAAACTGCTGGAATAAACAGTCCTAAAATTTGTATGGAATCAGAAAAGACCCCGAATTGCCAAGGAAATGTTGAAGAAGAAAAACAAAGCTGGGAGCGTCACCTTACCCCATTTCGACCTATATTACAAAGCTGTGATCACCAAGACAGCATCGTACTGGCACAAAAACAGACATATAGACCAATGGAAGAGAATAGAGAACCCAGATATGGACCTTCAACTCTATGGTCAAATAATCTTTGACAAAGCAGGAAAAAACATGCAATGGAAAAAAGACAGTCTCTTCAATAAATGGTGCTGGGAAAATTGGACAGCCACATGCAGAAGAATGAAACTCGACCATTCTCTAATATCATATACAAAGATTAAACTCAAAATGGATGAAAAACCTCAATGTGAGACAGGAATCCATCAAAATCCCAGAGGAGAACATAGGCAGTAACCTCTTTGACATCGGCCACAGCAACTTCTTTCAAGATACATCTCCAAAAGCTAGTGAAACAAAAGCAAAAATGAACTTTTGGGACTTCATCAAGATAAAAACCTTCTGCACAGCAAAGGAAACAGTCCACAAAACAAAGAAGCAACCCACAGAATGGGAGAAGATATTTGCAAATGACACTACAGATAAAGGGCTGATATCCAAGATCTATAAAGAACTTCTCAAATCCAACCCCCAAAAAACAAATAAGTCAAAGAATGGGCTTCCAGTGCATCTTTAAGAAAAACCTATATATGCTTTGAAAAGTGTTAGTATGGATAAAGTCAGCTAAGAGGAAGTATCCTCCCCTTTCATTGGGATAGCTTAATTATATCTGTTTTATTGGTGGAGAGTGTCTCCTATTTGGAGGGGAAAAAAAACACCTTAATTTTCTGATTAAGCATATTTGAGAAATACTTCTACATTTATATTTAATGCAGCTCAAAGAGAATTTTATGCCTGTACTCCCAGTGACAGCTTCTATTCTGCAGGATTTGTACCAGAGATGATAATAGGCTTAATTTGTACTGTATTTTAAAAATCGATCAAAGCATTTTTATATCTGTTCTTTCACTTGATCCTTTCTACAGCCCTGTAAGATGGGTTAAGTGTGTGTCCTAATCCCTTTTGACAAAGAGGGGTATTGAGGCACTGAGGGGTTAGGTGATTTTTTAGAGGACATATTCTGAGTAATGGAACTAGAAGTCATGTACTGTGCTTCCCATGTTCTGTGCTCAGATCGTAAAGACCACTTTTGAACACAAACACAGTTATATACCCCAACATCTAGGTGCAAAGCAAAATCAAACAAGGAACTCTAAAATACTAATGCTAGAACCTCATACTTGGAGACTTCAATTCAGAGCAGATGGGAGGACTGGTAGATCTATTAATATAACATATATGTGACTTGGAGTCTAGTTAACCAGCACAATTAGATATTCACTCATTCATTCATCTAATATTGTTCTCTGTGAATTTTACTTTCCTGTACCTTGCCTGTCTTCCTAATAGGTGTTGGACTTCTTCAAATTTATTAGTCTTTTCTCTATGATATAGTTATTGTTAATGTACTCAAATGTATTTTGTTTCTTATGTCTCACATAGAACCTTCTCCAGTGAGAATTTTTTTTCCAAATCCCCAAATCAAAGAATAAAAAACATTTCAGTTTTTAAAATAAAACCATATCTAGGAGAGAATTTGTAAATGGGTAAGAAACATAGGAGATGCTCAATATGACTCTCATATAAATACAAATGAAAGAAACAAGATTCTATTTTTTACCCTAAAACTTATAAAACGTAGAAAAATTCGATAAGTGTCATGAATGAGAATGAGGGGAACAGGTACATTTACATAATGTTGGAAAGAGTTATTGGTACAATATCTTTGGTGAGATCACTATTTTTCAAAAGTAAAAATGTGTGTTCTCTCTCATCTAGCAATACTATATTGCTCAGATATACACCTGTGCAATGTGGATGTTTAGGAATCTATACTGCAGTATAGTTGATAATAGGAATAAAAGGAAGACCTCTAAATATCTGTTTATAGGCAACTAGTTACATAAATTATGGTACATGCGTTAAAGGAATTATGATGCATTCATGGCAAACAATACTTCTTTGCATTTATATGGAATGATCTCCAAGGGATATTAGGGGTATTAAATCTTAATTAAGGTTTGGATCTGGGCTGGCCCTATGATTGGTTGTGGGCAGTAGAGTTTAGTAGAGGTGAGGCTGTATACTTTCAGAGTTTGAGCCGTTAGAGTTCTGCAGCTTCTGCATTTGCCGCTTAAAAGGCTTGTTCTTGGGATCCAGCTACCATGTAAAGACCAAACTAACCATTAGAGTTCCAGAATCAGAACAAGCTTCACTTGTCAGGTTAAGAAATGCCTTCCATATACCATTAACCTTCGGAAGGTGATCCTGTCCTCCTCTGCAAAGAGAAGAGAGGACTTAAGAGTGAACAGAACGTGGAAAGTAGTACCCCATGACTCCGCCGTCAAGTTCCCTCTGTTTATGCCCCATGGGGAGACGAATCTAAGAAAGCTCAAGCACATAACTGGGTTTGGGATTATCTATGCTAATAACTTCCTCTGTTCACAGGGATAATCAAGGTTAAACTCGTGTTTCTTTTCATCTTTTTGAGGAGAAAATTAGTTCCTCTAGGTTTTAAAGTTTAGAGTATACAAATTTAGATTCCCTTTCCTAAAACTAGACCATTAGGTAGAAAGCTATTAAAAGGATATATATAATCCCTAAGAGTTCATTAGTTAACCTGCTATTTAACATATGTCCCTCAAGATCTCTCAAATCAAATTTTCTATGATTAAAGATCAACACTCAGAACACTTTAAAGCATTCAGATTTCATAATGGTACAGTTAGACCTCCTTCTGCTTTCCTGTATGCAAAGCCCAGAAATAAACTTTGATGAAATTTCTACCCAAACTACCTTGTCTCATAATTTATCTACTTTTGACCTCTTATTTTATTGACATGTTGGCTTCACTGTTTTAAATTACGTAACAATTTTGCTCTTTTCCTGCAGGCAGAGTTCACAGCCATGCGGGAGCAGTACATGCGAGGTGGGGAGGGATTCATCATCTGCTACTCTGTCACTGACCGCCAGTCATTCCAGGAAGCTGCCAAGTTTAAAGAGCTCATTTTTCAAGTCCGCCACACCTATGAAATTCCCCTGGTGCTGGTGGGTAACAAAATTGACCTAGACCGGTTCCGCCAGGTGAGTGCCAAATTTGGTTTGTTTGTTGTTAACTCCCAGGGTACCTAGTACTTGGTCAAGTCTGGCTGCTCTCCAAGGTTCATACTGAGAGTTATGAGAAAGAAATGATGCATGTGATTTTCCTGAGAAATCTTTGAAGTCCCGGTAGATTGTGTGAACTGCCACTATATATCCCATCCCACATGCTATTCGGCAATGTCCTCACCACTCCAACAGGAGACATAGTCCGTTTCTCCCGTCTCCTTGGATCTGGGCTGGCCCTATGATTGGTTGTGGGCAGTAGAGTTTAGTAGAGGTGAGGCTGTATACTTTCAGAGTTTGAGCCGTTAGAGTTCTGCAGCTTCTGCATTTGCCGCTTAAAAGGCTTGTTCTTGGGATCCAGCTACCATGTAAAGACCAAACTAACCATTAGAGTTCCAGAATCAGAACAAGCTTCACTTGTCAGGTTAAGAAATGCCTTCCATATACCATCAACCTGCTTCAAGCTGCCTCTGCTATATCATTGTGATCCTCAGTTCATTTCTCTAGACAAACAAAATTGATAATGCAGAAACCATAGCTAGTTTCTAATAATGCAGAAACCGTGGATTGTGATCCACTACCAGATTTCATGTAGTTCATTATAGTTTATTCTTCTCTGATCAGACACTATCAGGGCCTGATGGGCAAGCTGTGATGGCTTCATCTCCACAGGGTAATAATACTTGTCTTCCTTGTACTCCTTAGTACTCTTAAAGAGATTAAATAAACAAAACCTAGTTCAGGGACCAGGCGAATCATCTCACAGTTCTGTTGCCATGACTTACTTTGTACAAAATTAAATTACTAAGAAATTGCATGCAAATCAAATTTTTATAAATCAAATTCTCTAAATTGAATGGTGTAATTCTAATTTTAGATGCTTTATCCTTATTTGCATTGACCTTAAATTTGAGCTGGATTTTAATAGTTTGTATGTTTCCAGTTCATGATTTTTAGACTTAAAATAGCCCGCTAATAAATCCTTTTGCTAAGGTTAAGAATCTTCACTAAAACAGTTCTTTCCTATTTTAAGTGCTTTATATATTTGGATTTTTGTATCTAATGCATCTTAAGTTTTCTTAAAGTGAGAATATCATATAGAGTCAATGCTTATAAATCTATGCTTAATACAGAAATATTTCTATGACTTAGTGTAGTGGCATTTTTTTCTATATTTTACTTGAAAATCTAAGGATCTTAAAGTGGCAACTGAATTCTTTTAGAAGCTATAATACTTGTCTCCTCTGCACCTGTTCTCCTGCCTTCCATTGTTGTTTCTCTTTCTCCAAAGCAACGTTTAGTATGATATGGTTACATGGCTATGAGAAAGGAATTCAAGTTTATCTCATCAGCTAAATATGAATCTATTCTGTGATACTTGACAAAAATGAAGAAGGGAAGTATAGGTCTAGTGGTGAACCTTTCAGATACTCCTCCACTTTTTTTTTTAAGGACTTCCGGGAAGTGACATGAGGGAGCACCCTGAGATGGAAGTATACCATCAGTGATTACATGACGGCCTTTATTGCACTTCTCAGAATTCTTAGAGAACATAAACCTTATGCCTGAATGCCAGTCAAGAGCTACAAGTGGCTCTTGTAAGCTAGTGGATTTGAGAACATTAGGGAAACTTCTTCAGGCAAAAGTTAATCAGATTGTCTCTAGAATGATGGCTCTCCATGATTCCAACACTGGCTGGCATTTGCTTTCCCCTCACCATCCTGGCTCTGCTTCTGCTTCCCTAGGCTCAAAAGGGGTTCAACGGAATCTCTGTCTTAGCCTGGGTAATTGAAGATTAGCAGTGATGAGACTCAGAAACATCACATACATCGCCGAAACAAATAAGAAAAATGACAGTAAGCTGAGTAATTTAGCAGATTTGACAGACTTTTCCTTTCAAATAAAAGCAAGTAAACAAGATAGTCACAGAAAGTGCAAAACCCATGAAAACTCAAATTACAATTTGTTTTAAAATTACCCATGTACCAACGTCTCCAATAATGAAGTGTTGATATGCAAATTTGGCTTCTGGCTGTGGTGTTTGTGATGGGAATAATTGTTCCTATAATTGTAGAGTGGTTGTTTCTTTTCAAAATGCCTTCAATTCACACTTTGTTTTAATCCTATAGCTGCCCTGTGTAGTTGTAAGGCAAGCAGTTGATGGATGAGGATATTTGAGAAGTAAATATACTGATAGAAATTGATTTTAATAAAATAATGCTGTTAGTGTCAAATTTAAGACTAAAACCCTGATCACATGTACTCTTTTCCTTATGTTAGTCTTCAAAGGTTAGGTCTCCATTTTAGGGTTCATTATTTTTTCCATGTAAAACAGAAAGATGCTGACACCTGCATCATCTCTAGCTCAAAGGAGTTTTGAAGAGTCCTAGAGTAATAATGTTAAACTCTGGAAGCTTCTGAAGGAAATCATGCTGGTGCTTATGTTCAGTGCTAAGAGGCAGAGAAAGTAGGGTTTTTACTTGGTGGCTCTTCTTCCTCCTCAGAAAAAGTGACTGAAAGGAAAGTGCTGATGATGACAGATGTTTATTGTCATGCTTGTTTGGTGGAGGGGGTGGCTGCCTTCTGAATCCATCTTGGTGAATCCCAAGTCCCTCTATACCAAAAAAAAGAAACGAGTTTTAGTGCCTGACGTCCTTCATCATTAATGACATCTTTAAGCAAAAATATTGAAGGGTTCTGTTTAGGATTGAGTATTTTCTCTGAGAACAATATTCATTTTGATACTGATGATGCATTTAGTATTGTAAGGCTCCGTAGCAGGCACTTAGCACACATAATTTTACTTCATCTTCACCACAAGGCCACGAAATAGGCTCCTTTATGATCCTATTTACCTATGAGTCATCTGAAGCTTTAAAGATTCAGTGACTTGCTCAAGGTCACATAGCTAGTTAGGGCTATGAGAACATGTCCAGCGTTTCTGATTTGAAATCTCACTTTTGGCCTCCAAACCATTGTTTTTCTTGATTTTTTTAAATATCAGCTTCAGGATCTTAGCATGCTCCTCAGAGGATAGAACATAAGCAATTGGATTGTATTGGAGCAGAAAGGAGCAAAATGCTAACTCTTTGGAGGTAGAGTGAGGAGCTCCAGGTGCTGGACAAGCCAGTAATAGTCAGAACTTGGGAAGAATGTGAAGAAAAGTAAGGACAAGGAAATGATGCTCAAAACTACTGAAAGGCACTGTTTTATGATCAGTAGCACAATTTTATCCAGAGTCCATCCAGACTGTTATAAAGCCCTTTTTTAGATTCCCAGACTACATTATGTCCCTGAGCTTGCATGGTCTTTGTCCCTACTATGACTTCAGCTATCACACTGGGGAGTGGAAGGCAATAATTTCTGGGATCATGAAATACTCCTTGTTTCTTCTTCAGTGATCTATCTAATGAAAATGGTTCAATTCCTTTACTGAGAGGGGGCCTATAAAAGCTGCAGAGATCATAAATTGCTGAGTTAAGAAAAATAACATCTATTTAGAGTTCTGCCAAGCCTCTGCTTATCTTTGCAGAGCAGTGGCAGCTTTGCAGCGCAGTAGAGGAATGAGCAACCCAATCTCTGTTCTCTGCATGTGATGTAGAACATTATATTAAACAACAGACCTAAATATTGAACAGTATGACACCACGCATAAGTGCAATTGTTGCTGAAAACCAGGAAAGTCAATGTGGGCAGCATTTTTGAGGAAGGAAGATGCAGAATGGAGAAGCATCCTGACCAGGTAGGAAGGAGCAGGTAAATGATGACAATTTTGGGGGGAAGGGCCAACAAGAGTAGCTAGAGGAGGAAATGAATGGTGGGGCTGTGAGTACGCACAAGCCATGGAGTGTTGAGGAGGAGGAGTTGGGAAGACCAGCCTGCCCAGGACATACATATCAAGTAGCCTCAGAATAATTTCATAGATAAGGCCTGCCTTGAAGACATACTTTGTCAAACACAAAGCATAAATATATACCAGAGTGTCTTGGATATGCTGCAATTGCAAATACCACTCAAATTTTAAAAAGTGAAAAACAAAGGAGTAGTAATTCATCTTTTATCAATACATTAGATAATCCTTATCAACACATTTTTCCAATGACGAGGGTTTATATTTTTTATAGGAAAAGAGTTGTGGTAATTTATGCAATATTATAGGGATACACATTTAAATTTAACAATTTTATAGCCCTATTTGTCCTTTTCCATAACATTTTCTTTATCTGCGATTTCATTTCATTAAAAATGCCAATGTATTAACTCCAATTAAGATGGAAAAAAAGCAAAACAAAGCTTAGAGTTTGATGTAATTTATCTAGATTGAATAGGTTTTGAAACTAGAATTTGAAACCAAATCAGTTTTCTGATCCTTGCATAACTTTTTTTTTTGCTAACACCATTTTATCATACAATTTATTTACCAAATATTTAGTAATGGGTAGCAAGCACTTTTTTTAAAATCTTGTTGTTTGGGAGTGAACATGATGGATAAAAATTTTAGAAGAATCTGAAATTAGAGTAGGGGAGATAAATAATGATCAGTTTGAGTGTGAATGTATCAACTGCACACTGCAAAAATGGTGTCCTGAGTAAAACTATACGCACGTAGAATACATCTGTATATATACACACATATATAGGAAGAGAAATAACTTCAAATACTTGAGCAGAGTTGTGGCATGAAAGCGTTTTCATTATCCATCTAGTTATTGAAGGGGGGCAAGAATGGAAGCAGGAAGACCAGTCAAGAGATTGAGTCATCAGGATAAAGAATGATGGCAGCTTGTGTGAAAGCAATAGACTATTCATGGATTCTGTACTGTTCAGCTCCCTGACAGGATGACAGGTGACAAAATTACAGTGAGGTTTGGAGACCTTGCATGTAGGGACAAACTGCTACATTGTTCAGTGGCACCTGAGGACATTGTTACATTGTCACACAAGACAGTTAATGTCCGTGATGGACTCCTCAAGACAAGGTTAAGGCATAAACTTAGCAAATATTTTTTAGAAAATAACGAAGTATATCATCAAAAGAATCAGATAGTCCTGAATTTGAATTTTCACTGAGACAATTACTGTGTCCTTGGACAAATCAGTGGCAAACTCAGTGAACACCCAAATTCTCCTTCAAAGAAGTACATCCAGCATAGAGATAGGAGGCATAGTCTGTATGTAGACCACTTCAGGGCCATCCCCAGCTACACAAAGCCTCCTTGTCTGAGGTCATACTCTTCCCAGGGATACCCATTTCCAGTGAAGTGTGGACATAAATACCTAGCCACTGCAACCCAATGGGACACCATGACAAGCAAATCTTGCTCCAGATTCCCATGTTGGTCTGTCAAAGACTCGTTGGGTTTGCATTGTCATTCAGCTTCTCCCTTGACCCAATCCAGCTTCCTACTCCTTCCTTCACAAGTGTTGATCCCTAACCAATATCATGCACTCCAAAATCTGTCTCAGTGTCTGCTTCTATAGAATAGGGATAATACCACTTTCATAGGTTTTTGGGTAGAGTAGATGAGATAATGTCATTAGATTATCTAGTACAGTGCTTAGTACAAACTAGGGACTCAATAAATACTATGCACTACCATCCTCATCCCTCATCTGGATTATTTAAATACTCTTTGGGTTACTATGTTCTAGTCTGCTGTTTCACAAGTTAGACACTAGCAAATGAAATATGTAAGGTTTGCGTCAAGAGGAAGAGTAATTAAAACTGGATGAAGGCCCAGCAAGTTTTCTGACAATCAAAGTGCATGGGCTTTGGTACACAGACTTTGTAAAATCAATTTTGGAATTATTTTCCTAATTTTCAGATAAGAAACAGTAGCAATCCTGGAGTAAATGAATTTTGAACAAAGCTTTGGAGGAAATCAGTGCTTTATTTCTGTTAGATCATGAAGGAAATCTGAGTAAAAACCGGTAATAAATGAGAAAGACATGAAAAAGATTATTGGCCACTCCAGAAAAGCTATTTTTTCCATGTATAGACAAACTCATCCTGGATGAGACCTGTGGTTCTCAAATTATAGTTTCCTAAACAGAAGAACCTGTATTAACTAGAAACATTGTTGGAAACACACATTCTCAGGCTCTATCTTAGTCCTCATAAATCAGAAACAATGGAAGTAGGCACAAAAGTCTAATTGAACAAATGGGGTGATTTTGTAGCAAGCTAGAAGGGCTAGAAGGCATATAGATGAAAAGACATGAGGTCATTTATACTTTAGACTCCATAAGAGAGAATCTAGACCCCATGAGCATTTTCAAAGTCTTAAATGAGATATTGGAAACCTAAAAGAAAAATATACATGCACCTCACACACACACACAGGCACCTACATACATAAAAAATGCTTATATCAAAAGAACAGTGATGAAAATAACATGAATTAAATCCACTTCTCCAGGCAAATGTGTCATAAAAAATCTAAATTTTGCTGCATATATTGGGCACCTACATCTAAGTGGCATTCCATTTGGCAGTTTCATGTTTCATTGGAACAGAGGTTGTGTCTATTCAGTTTGAACTGACATAACTGTTTGCTTACCTTCCTTATTTAAACGGTGTTACAGTGAATTGTTTGGTTTTCATGGATCGTTGGCCACATTTGTAAAATTGACAAGTCAGTAGAAGCGTCTAGAAATAAGCTTCTTTTTAAGGAAAAGAGGAAAGGAAAGCTGCATGGGGAATCAGATTGGAGCTCTGAAATGAAATCCAAGATTACAAAGTTGCTCTGATCACTTATAATTTTTCAAAGCAATCACTTAAAAGAGCTGCCTGAAAAGAAATACCAAGTAAGTGAAGCTTTAAAATTCGAGATTTCAGCTTTCCGTGCCCTTCCCTAGGTATCCTGGTGTAGCCAAACTCTGACATTTGTGATAATTTTCAATTCTCAGGCTTCTGGCTTTATCCAAAAAAGCAAAACAAAACAAAATGAAACATCATGTGTGTGCAGGTATACGTATAAATATAGGTATCATAGAGACCAAGACAATCCTGTAAATCCAAAAGAATGATACTGATATGTTGAATTACAAATACAGGTTTTCCTTGCTATCTGCAAGTAGAGTTCCTATGAAACCTTTCATGAGCCAGAAGGACGTAAAGCAAAGAAGTAAATAGCATTCTGTAAAAGTGAAAAACCATTTTCAGATTTCATCCCAATAGGAAAAACGGATACTAATGTAGGTCTTAGCAAAAGCGAGGTTTCTAAAGTGAACTTTATGGTAGTGAAGGAAACCTATTTTCTGAGAGAGGAACACTTCCTGTTTGCATACTGGAAACTTTTTAACTTCATTCAACCATATGTTTAGGAAAGTACATAAACATCTTGATTTTAAATTTATTTAAAAATAATTGTACAGGCACAGGGGATTACAAACAAATGGGTAGAGATGCCCTGTGCACCCTTCTCTTAGCCTCCCCAGTATTATTATGTTACATAACTATAAAATATCAAAACCAAGAAATTGATATTAGTTCAATCCATAAAGCTTATTGAATTTCACCAGTTACACATACTCATTTGTGGGTATATGTGTGTAATTCTATGCAGTTCTATCATCAATGTGGCTTGCATAACCACCACTACAATCAAGATACCCAGTTGTACCATTACCATAAGACTCCCTTATTTTATTCCTTATAGCCACATGCATTCCCTACCTACCCCAATCCCTAACTCCTGGCAACCATCAGTCCACCAGTCCATTCTCCATCTGTACACAGTTTATTTCATGATTGTTACATACATGGAATCATCCAGTACACATGCTTTTGAGATTGGCTTTTTTCATTCAACATTATATCCTGAGGCACATCCAAGTTTTGTTTATCAGTAATGTGTTCCTTTTTATTACCGAATAACATTAAGTTCAGATGTAACCACAGTTTATCCATTCACCCTTTAAAGACATTTGGATAGTTTCCAGTTTTCATTTCTTATAAATAAGACTGCTGTGAACACTTATATACAAATTCCTGCATGAACTCTAGTCTATAATTCTCTGGGATAAAGGCCCAAGAGTGAAATTGCTGGGTCTTATGATATGTCCATTTTTAGTTTTGAAAGGAGATACCAATGTATTTTCCAGAGTGTCTGTACTTACTTTACATTCTCACCCTTGCCAGCATTAGACGTTATCACTATTTTTCATTTTAGACATTCTGTTGGCTATATAGTGATATCCCATTATGGTTTTAATTTGCATTTCTCCAATGACTAATAATATTGGACATCTTTTCATGTGTTTATTTGCCATCTGTATAGCCCTCTTCAGTGAAATGTCTGTGCAAGTCTTTTGACTATTGTGTAATTAGATTATTCCAGTTATTTATTAATTGTTTTTTAGTATTAGGGTTTGAGAGTTCTTCATTTACTTGAGATTCAAGGCCTTTGTCAGATATATGATTTGCAAATATTTTTTTCCCAGTCTGTAATTTGCCTTTTCATCCTTTTAACAGGATCTTTGGCAGGAAAAACTTTCATTTTGATGAAGTCAATTTTTTCTATTTCTTGAATAAATCATGATTTTGGTATAAAATCAAAGACTACCACTTAGTCCTAGGTCCCAAAGATTTTCATCTATGTTCTTTTCTTGAAGTTTTATGTTTTACAATTAAGAACACAATCCATCTTGAATTATTTTTTGTATAAAGTGTTTGGATTTTTTTGCTTTGTTGTTTTGGAGTTTTTTGATGGTGGATGTTTAATTGCTCCACACCATTTATTGAAAAGGCTATCCCTTCTCTACTAAAATGCTTCAGCGGAGGAGTCCATTTTTTCTTTTGGTCTGTTTTTTGTTTTCTCTCTGTTTTTCTTTTGGTCTGTTTTCTCTCTGTTCAGATTCCATTGATCTGTCTTTAATTTACTAATTCTGTCCTTTGTTTTCTCCACTATATAGACCATCCAGTGAGGGTTTTTTTTTTTCCATTGAGTAATTTTTTAAGTTTTTTTTCCTACTTTGTCAAATTTGCAAGTTTATTGGCATAAAATTGTTATAATAGGTTCTTATCATTTTCCTGTCTGTAGAAACTGAAATGATAACCCCTTTAATTTCCTGATAGTGTTAATTCGTGCTTCTCTTTTTACTGAACAGCATTGGCATGCATTTATCAATGTTGTTAATCTTTTCAAAGCACCAACTTTGGGCTTTATTTTATTAATGGTGAATTTTATTCATTTTTAATTGTAAAACATACCATATAGTTCTGGAATAAACCCATGCCTCAGTATATTATCCTTTATATATCTCACTATTTTTATTAGATTATCTTAGAATTTTCCTATTTTATAATTGCCAGGTTTTTATTTTGTTTTTTTCCTAATTTTTTGGAGTTTTATTTACTATTCTGTTTGTGAATGCTTAAGATGGATACTTAGCTCATTGATTTTCTTCTGTTCTTTTATGATTTATGCATTTAAGGTTGTAACTGTCCCTCTACTGAAGGCTTTGGTATAGCTATCCCTTAAGTTCTTGTGTCCTATTTTATCATTAAGTTCAAAATATTTTCTAATTTTGCTTGTGATTTCTGCTTTAACTAATGGGTTTTTCAGAAGTACAGCCCTTAATTTCTGGGCATATGGTGACTTATGAGGTATTTTTTATTGAACTTCTTATTTTCCACTATTTTTCATATATGCTGTATAATTTTAGTCCTTTGAAATTTGTAAAGTGTTGATTTTTAACATGCCATATGATCACTTTTGGTAAATGTCCCATATATATTTGATAAGAATATATACTTTTGCATGGCAGTTCATGTATGTGCAGATTTGCAGTAATTTTCTTTCAATAGTTTGAAGATAGAATTCCATTTCTTCTGGTATCTTTTGTGTTGGAAAAATCCGATACCCATCCAATTGTTAATTGAAGGTACTCTGCACCACACCTCCTTTACCATATCTCCTACCCCTGATGATTTTAAGATATTTCTTATTGTCTTTAATTTTCAAGATGTTTACTCTGATGTACCTATGTGGCTTTCTCTCTCTTGTTTACTTGCTCTCTCTCTGGATGTGTGTTACTTGTTAAAGTCTGTGCTTTTTGAGTTATGGCTTATTTTTTTTTTAAAAAATCAGATTGGTAACATTTTTAGTCATTACCTCTTCAAATATTATTTTGTATTATTTTGCATTCCCTTCTAGGATTCCAATTAGACATATGTTAGTCCTTTTCACCTTATCCTGTGTTTGAATTATACTTTATTTTCTGTTTTCCATCATTTTATCTCCCTGTGTTTCATTCTAGATATTTTCTTCTGAATGTTCTTTCTGTTTACTCTTTCTCCTATACCTAATTTGATTTAAGCTTATCCACTGAGTTCTTAATTTCAATTGCTGTTTTTAAATTCTAGTAATTCCCCTTTTAAAATTTCATCTCACCCCTTTAAGCCGTGTGTTTGTTTTTCTATAAATATGTATGTATCTGATCATTTTTTCCTTTGTACACAACCATTCTCATCTGCAGAGTAAATTCCGATGCCTGACCCCATCTAAACACAGGCCTTGTGTACCTCTGTCATGCCAACTTCCCATGCCTTGAATTTTAAACCATCAGCACATTAAACCAATTACTCACTGAACACCACACACTGGGGTGCCCTTCCTGTTGTGACCTCTACACTTGCTATGCCTTTGTATTTTTCACACTGTATCCATTTATGTACATCTGCCTACACAGATTGTGCACTAAATGGAAAAGGGAACTAGTTTATACTAAACTAAAAAGTCAGAAGAAAGACTTTAAACAAAGGTCAAAAAAATATTGGTTTTTGTTCTTTTTGTTAGACACAAAGTGAGGAAAAATGGAGAGAAACAGAAGGTTTGAGATAATAATTCCATGGAACATCACCATGCTAAGGAAATATGTGTACATCCTTTAAAGTACCAACACTATGTATAATAATGGAAATGATGAGAGAGACCAGAAAGGAAGCTAGGCTAGTCTGAGCCTTGAGTATAGTGTAAGGAAACGGAATAATTGGAAAAGCTTCATTGTTTTTCGGTAGTGATTGTCCTAATGGAGGAAACAAAGCCATTTCCTAATTTCAAACAAAATCTCAGGCAAAAAAGACAGGTTTTGAAATGCAGTGTTCTATACACAGCAATTAATGAGGTATGTCATCTGTTTCCAATCTATCAGTAATGCTACAGAAATGAGAATAATCTGCAATTAAAATTACCATAAGGAGCAGCAGGGGAGAGGTTGGGTAGAAGATGGTTTTTCTCTAAGAAACCAGTAATGTCAGAAGCATTGTTGGAATATCTTAAGTATATCATGCTATTATTTAAATTAAGATTTATCTTTTTCTTATAAAATTTGCTTTATATAGAAAAGATCAAGGAATAAATACATAATCAAGGAAGACATTTCTTATAAAGAAATTCATGCAGTAATGACAGTAATATGATTTTAGCACTTTTTTGATTCTATTTTGCTGTATATGTGTCTATAAAAATGAGACACTAGGAGAGAAAACAGATTGGATTTTGTTTTGAGAATAAAAGAAAACTTGGTTCTTGCCTCATGGCAAATAGAGTCATAATAATGGGCAGAGTGTAAACTGAACATGTAATGTGAATTCAGGCTGGCGGGCGACTCTCGACCACAGAACACATCTCTCTCGGCATATTGAAACTTGCTCTTCAATATTGGGGAGTACAAATTTCATTCCAAGGGAGAGACAAGGCTTAAAATGAAAATACTCTTAGAAGAGGCAGATACACACACACACACACACACACACACACACACTCACATCACACGTATATGTGTATGTGTGTGTATATGTTTACCTCAGTTACTTTAATAAAAGGAAAAATATTGCTTATAAATTTAAGTTCCTCTTTTCCTCCTCAGTCTTTATCCCTAGTTGTGGGTTCTAGAGCAAGCCTCCTTACCTTATCTGCTCTCTAATCATAAATACATGTTTCTCTACATTTATAAATCATATGTAGTTAGAAATAATAGGTATTACAATTTTGCCTATTGTAAAATTTGAATATATTTAAATACATCATATGGGATAGACACATATTCATATATATTAGGTATACAGGTCTACCTATCTATGTATCTATGCATGCACCTTGCTCTTGTTTCACACAAGGTTATTATTTTGATCTATATGTTGACATATATAAACCTAGTTCTTTCATTTTAAAAATGGCTGCATAATATTTCGATCAATTAATATATTGCAATTTATATTGACCTGTTGTAAAATGTTTCCACATCAGGTTTTTCACATTACCAGCAATGCTGCCATGAACATTTCTTTGCCCATCTCCTCAAACACATGTGCAAAAACAGCCTTAGCAGAAATGGTTTGAAGTGAAATAGAACTGGGTGAAGGCATGCAAATTTTCACTTTACTGGGTATTGACAAATTGCTTTCCAAAATGATTGTACCAATTTATACACCCTCTAGAATGTGTTAAAAAAATCCTCTTTCTAACATCCTAATTATTATATTTTACACTTTTGTCTGTCTAATGTGAGAATTTATCATTCCTTTGCTTTGATTTCTGTTCTCCTGGTTACCAGTTAAGTTGGACACTTTTTCATACACCTTTGTTGTACCCTTCGACGAACTATCTTTTTACTCTATGCCCACATTTTTCTTGTTACCCACCTTTTGTATATGAATTAATAGGAGTTTCTTACATAATCTGATGAATTCTTTCTTATGCTTTATACACACACACACACCCAAATGTACCAATATATCACTTTTTTCACATTATCTTGTTTCCTTTGTGAGTTGTATTTCAATATTTGACTAAAAATTTCTTTAGCAAGATAGGACTGGTATTGCTGGTCAATCTATTATATAAATTTCATAATTGTTTTCTTTACTATATCAAATTCTGAAAGGTCTAAGAGGTACATATTGAGACTGAAGATTTGTCTACTTTTTCTTATTTTGTTAGATTGAGTCATATACAAGATGATTTTCTTAAAAGCACATGGGTATATGTGGCATCTTCTAGATTACTTCTTTTTTAATGAACAACATAATAACGACATTGTTTTTATAAATTCACCAAAATGGATTGTAAATTTTAGTCCTGCTCTGGTCTAAATTACTTGTTTAAAATTTTCAATTCTAGTACAGAATGTTAGTTCTAGTGCAGAATGTTAATGTATAGTATTATATCAGTTTCAAGTATACAGTCTAGTAATTCAACAATTCTATACATTACTCAGTGCTCATCAGGGCTATCATCAGGATAAGAGTATTCCAATCCCCTTTACCTATTTCACCCATCCCCCACCGACCTCCCCTCTGGTGACCATCAGTTTTTTCTCTGTAGTTACGCTTCTGTTTTTTGTTGTGTCTTTTTTTCTTTACCCATTTGTTTTGTTTCTTAAGTCCATGTATGAGTGAAATCATGTGGTATTGGTCTTTGACCAACTTATTTCACTTAGTATTATACCTTCTCATTCTATCCATGTCATTGCAAATGGCAAGATTTCATTTCATTCTTTTTATAGCTGAGTAATATTCCACTGTATGTATGTGTGTGTATGTATATGTATATATCAGCTTCTTTATCCATTCATCTATCAATGGACACTTGGGCTGCTTCCATAATTTGGCTATTGTGAATAATGCTGCAATTAACATAGGGGTGCATATATCTTTTTTAATTAGTGTTTTTGTATTCTTTGTGTAAATACCTGGTAGTGGAATTACTGGATCATAGGGTAGTTCTATTCTTAATTTTTTGAGGGACCTCAATACTGTTTTACATTGTGGCTGCACCTGTTTGCATTCCCACCAATGATGCACATGGGTTGTTTTTTCTCCACATCCTCACCAACATTTGTTTGTTGTGTTTTTTATTTTAGCCATTATGACAGGTGTGAGGTGATAGCTCGTTGTGGTTTTGATGTAATGATGAGTAATGTGAGCATCTTTTCATTTGTCTGTTGGCCATCTGTCTCTTCTTTGGAGAAATGGGTGTTCATGTTTTCTTTTTAATTGGATTATTGGGTGTTTTTGTGTGTGTGCATGCTGAGTTGTGTAAATTCTTTATATATTTTGAATACTAACCCTTTATTGGGTATGTCATTTGCAAATATATTTCCCCATTCAGTAGGTTGTCTTTAGTTTTGTTGATTGTTTCCTTTGCTGTACAGAAGTGTTTTTATTTTGATGTAGTCCCAATAGTTTATTTTTGCTTTTGTTTCCCTTGCCTCAGGAGACACATCTAGAAAAATGTTGGGCAATGTCAGAGAAGTTATTACCTGTGCCCTCTTGTAGGAGTTTTATGGTTTCAGGTATCAGATTTAGGTCTTTAATCCATTTTGAGTTTTTTTGTGTATAGTTTGAAAAGGTAGTCCAGTTTTACTCTTTTGCATGTGGCTGTCCAGTTTTCCCAACTCCATTTGCTGAAGAGACTTTTTCTCATTGCATATTCTTTCCTCCTTTGTCAGACTAATTGACCATATAGTCATGAATTTATCTCTGGGCTCTCTGTTCTGTTCCACTGATCTATGTGTCTATTTTTGTACCAGTACCATATAGCTTTGATTATTACAACTTTGTAGTGTATCTTGATAGCTGGGATTGTTGATACTTCGTTTTGTTTTTCAAGATTGCTTTGGCTATTCAGGGACTTTTGTGGTTCCATACGTATTTTAAGATTGTTTGTTCTAGTTCTGTGAAAAATATTGTTGGTATTTTGATAGGGATTGCATTCAATCTGCAGATTGCTTTGGATAATATAGACATTTTAACAATATTTTTTCCTGTAATTCATGAACATGCAATGTGTTTACATTTCTTTGTGTCATCTTCAATTTCTTTTATCAATGTTTTATAGTTTTCAGAGTACAGGTCTTTCACCTCCTTGGTTAAGTTCTTTTCTAAGTATTTTATTATTTTGGGTGCAGTTGTGAATGGAATTGTTTTCTTAATTTCTCTTTCAGTTCCTGCATTTTTAGTGTATAGGAATGCAACACATTTCTATACATTGATTTTGTATCCTGTGACCTTACTGAATTCATTTATCATTTCAAACAGATTTTTGGTGCAGTCTTTTGGGCTTTCTATATATAGTATCAGGTCTTCTGCAAATAGTGAAAGTTTTACTTCTTCCTTATCTACTTGGATGCCTTTTATTTCTTTTTGTTGTCTGATTGCAGTGGCTAAGATTTCCAGTACTGTGTTGAATAAGAGTGGGTAAGAGTGGTCATCTTTGTCTTGTTCCTGACCTTAGGGAAAATGTTCTCAGCTTTCCCCATTGTATGCTGTTTGCTATGGGTTTTTCTTATGTGGTCTTAATTATGTTGAGGTATGTTCTCTCTAAATCTACTCTGTTGAGGGTTTTTATCATGAATGGGTGTTGTACTTTGTCAAATGTTTTTGTGCATTTATTGAAATGATCATAAGGTTTTTTACCCTTGTTGATGTGATGTATCACATTGATTGATTTGCATATATTCAACCACCACTCTTGCATCCTTGAAATCAGTCTCATTTGATCATAATGAATGATTTTCTTTATTGTTGGATTTGGTTTGCTAATATTTTGTTGAGAAATTTTGCATCTATGTTCATCAGAGATATTGGCCTGTAGCTCCCTTTTCTTTTGTAGGGTCTTTATTTGGTATTGGTTTGAGGGTAATGCTGACCTCATAGAATGAACTTGGAAGTTTTCCTTCCTCTTCTATTTTTTGGAATTATTTGAGAAGAACAGGTATGAACTCTTTAAATATTGATAGAATTTTTTATCTCTGAAGCCATCTGATCCTGGGCTTTTGTTTTTTGGGAGTTGTTTGATTATGGATTCAATTTCCTTGCTGGTAATTGGTCTGTTCAAGTTTTCTATTCCTGGGCGCCTGGGTGGCTCAGTTGGTTAAGCGACTGCTTTCGGCTCAGGTCATGATCCTGGAGTCCCGGGATCGAGTCCCACATCGGGCTCCCTGCTCAGCAGGGAGTCTGCTTCTCCCTCTGACCCTCTTCCCTCTCGTGCTCTCTATCTCTCATTCTCTCTCTCTCTCACATAAATAAATAAAATCTTAAAAAAAAAAAAGTTTTCTATTCCTTCCTGTTTCAGTGTTGGTAGATTATATGTTTCTAGGCATTTATCTATTCTAGATTGTCTAAATTGCTGGCATATAATTTCTCATATTCTCTTATTATGCTTATAAATACAAAATTTATGTGTCAGTTATTTCTCCTCTTTCATTTGTGGTTTATTTATTTGAGACCTCTGTTTTGTTGATTGATGAGTCTGGCTAAAGGTTTGTCAATTTTCTTGATCTTTTCAGAGAACGAGATCCTGGCGTCATTGATCTGTTCTATTGTTTTTTGAGTTTCTATTTCATTTATTTCTTCTCTAGTCTTTATTATTTCCTTCCTTCTACTGGTTTGGGGTTTTGTTTGTCCTTTTTTTTTTTTTTTTTTAGCTTCTTTAGGAGTAAGATTAGGTTGTTTGAGGTTTTTCTTGCTTCTTGAGGTAGGCCTGTATTGCTATAAACTTCCCTATTAAAACAGCTTTTGCTGCATCCCAAAGATTTTGCACCAATATGTTTTTGTTTTCATTTGTCTCCATGTAATTTTTTTATTTCCTCTGATTTCCTGGTTGATCCATTCATTGTTAATAGCATGTATTTGTGCACTTCCCAGTATTTTTGTTGTGGCTGATTTCTAGTTTCATATTGTGCTTGGAAAAGATGTACGGTATGATTTTAATATTTTTCTATTTGTTGAGACTTGTTTTGTGACCTCATATGTGATCTATTCTGGAAAATTCCATGTGCACTTTTAAAAAATGTGTATTCTACTGTTTTAGGATGGAATGTGCTGAATAATACATCTGTTAGATATATAGTGTTGAATGTGTCATTCAAAGCCATTATTTACATGTTGATTTTCTGTTTTTTTTTTTTTTGATCTATCCATTGATTTAAGTGGGATGTTAAAATCTATACTATTAATGTATTGCTATTGATTATATTTGTTATTAGCTGCTTTATGTATTTGGGTGCTCCCATGTTGGGTGCATAAATATTTACAATTGTTATATGTTCTTGTGGATCGTTCCGTTTATGATTCTATAGTGTCTTTCTTTGTCTCTTGTTACAGTCTTTATTCTAAAGTCCATTTTGTCTATTATAAATATTACTACACTGGCTTTCTTTTTAGTTCCATTGGCATGATAAATACTTTTCCATACCTTAACTTTCAATCTGCATGTGTCTTTAGGTCTGAAATGAATCTCTTGTAAGCAGCCTATTGATGGGTCTTGCTTTTCTATCCATTCTGTCACCCTATGTCTTTTGTTGGGTATATTTAGTCCATTTATATTCAGAGTAATTATAGGTATATAGTTACTTCCATTTTATTACTTGTTTAATGGTTGTTTTTGTAGTTCTCTGTTTCTTGTCTTGCTCTCTCACAATTTGCTGGATTTCTTTAGTGATAAACTTGGATTCTTTTATCTTTATTTCCTGCATATCTGTTACCAGTTTTGATTTGTGTTTACCATTAGGTTTGTATATAATATGTGTGTATATAGCAGTCTATATTAAGTTGATCATTTAAGAATGAACCCATTCTTTACTCCTCTGTCCCCAATGTTTTTAGGTATATGGTGTCATAGTTCACTTTCTTGTATTTGTGAATCATTTAACTGATTTTTAAAAATTTATTTATTTGAGAGAGTGGGGGGGCAGAGGCTGAGGGAGAAGATGGGAGAGAATCTTAAGCAGACTCCCTGCTGAGTACAGGAGCCCAATGTTGGACCCAATCCCATGACCCTGAGATCATGATCTGAGTTGAAATCAAGTCAGACACTTAACCAACTAAGCCACCCATGCACCCCCTATAGATATACTTAATTTTACTGCTTTTGTGCTTCCTACTTTTCTTACTCTTACTTATGGTCTTTCCTTTCCACTCAGAGTCCCCTGTAATATTTCTTGCAGAGCTAGTTTAGTGGTCATGAACTCCTTTAGTTTTTGTTTGTCTGAGAAATGCTTTATTTCTGATAGCCTTACTGGATAAAGTATTCTTGGATGCTGGTTTTTTTTTCCCCCCAGCATTTTGAATATATCATGCCACTTTCTATTGGCCTGCAAAATTTCTGCTGAAAAATCAACTGATGGCCAATGGGATTTCCCTTATATGTAACTGTTTTGTTCTCTCTTGCTGCTTTTAAAATTCTGTTTCAATACTTTTTGCCATTTTAATGACTGTGTGTCTTGGAGAGGACCTCCTTGTTTGTTGTTTTTCTGGTGGTGGTGGGCTCTCTGTGTCTCCTGGATCTGGTTTTCTGTTTCCTTCCCCAGATTCAGAAAGTTTTCAGCTATTATTTCTTCAAATAAATTTTCTGTCTCCTTTTCTCTCTCTTCTCCTTCTGGGATCCCTATAAGGCAAATGTTGTTATGCTTAATGGTACTGCTGAGTTCCCCTAGTCTTTTCATTTTATCATTTTTTTCTCTTTTATTCGGCTTGATGTCTTTCCATTACTGTCTTCCAAGTCATTGATCCATTCTTCTGCTTCCCCTCGTCTACAACTTATTCTATCTAGCATATTAATTCCAGTTACTGAGTTCTTTATCTCTCACTGATGCCCTCCACTCTTTTCCCAATTTCAGTGAGTATCAATTGATGACCGTTACTTTAAATTCTCTATCAGGCATATACTTATCTCCATTTACTTTCGTTCTCTTGTGATGATTTTGTCCTGTTTTTTTTTTTTTTTTTTTCATTTGGACACATTCCTCTGTTTCCTCATTTTGTCTAACTCTCTGTGTCTGTTTCTATGTGTTAGGAAAGTCAGCTATGTCTCCTGCTCTTGAAAATAGTGGCCTTATGAAGAAGAGGTTCTGTAGTTCCCTGCAGTGCAATGTCTCCTGTTCATCAGAACTTGTCACTCCAAGGGTGTTTCCTGTGTGTGCTGCATATACCATACTATTATGGCTGAGCTGTATTTGACATCAGTCCAGTCATCTGCAACAGCTCTATTTGCCTATTGAGGGTAAGGTTTAGTCCCTGTGTTGTTAGGGGGCCAGTCTGGGGCTGCCTTGGGCTTGAATGAAGTCTTATGAGGCATTTAGCAGAGATGTTGTCTCTTGAGTTTTCATTACTGGATGGGGCCTGCAGTCAGACCTGGTGTCTGCCCCCTGTTCACTGCTAGGGCCATAATCAGACTGATGGCTATCTCTCTCTCTCCCTGGGGCAGGAGTCACTTTGGAGTGGTGCTTGCCTGTCATGGCTGCTTGCACACTTCCAGGCTTGTGGCACCTATTTGGATGGGCTCTGGCCAAGGGCACACTGGAGGGAGTAGGTCTGCAGAAGAACGCAGTGGTGGGGTATGTGGTGCCATCAAGGTCTGCACTGGACCACTGCGGGAGGGTCGCTATAACTCCCTAGGAAAACTGATGAGGCCTGCTGAGTAAGAGAGGGTGAGTCCACAGGAGATTAAGGGTGTGGTGGTGGCAGCTAAATTCCTGCTGGTCTGCTGCAGGAGGGAACCTGTTAGCTGCCTGAGAAAACTCCTGCCCGGGCTGGCCAGGTTGGAGGGTATGGATCTGCAAAAGTGCATGCAAGCAGGGTACTGGAAGCAAGTTAGATGGAGAGCCGTTGATGCTGTGCTGGTTCCTGCAGGTGTTTGTGTATCTAGACTGGGGGATGGGAGGGAAATGGTGCCTTCTAGCTCTTTTGTTCTTGGAGGTGTCTCCCAAAGATCCTCACTCCTCCAGCACATGCTCTCCTCCCCATAGACCTCAGGTGTTTTTCAAACTGCTGCTTCTATTCTGTGTCTCAGTGGGGTTTTTTGTTGTTGTTGTTGTGCTATCTTTTCAAGGGCAGAGATTCTGCACTTCCATCTCTCCCAGAGCTGAGCCTGCTGACCTTTAAGTTTCCAGGTGTTAAACCCCACTGATTTTTTAGACCCCTCTGGTTTTCAAAGTCAAATGTTATAGGGATTTATCTTCTTCATGTGGGTCCCCTGTGCCTGGGGTGCCTCTTGTGGGGGGTCTGCTCCTCTCCCTTCTCTGCACCTGCTGTGTCCCTACATCCACCAGGTAGCCCTGTGGGTCTCTGTGGTCCCAGACTGCATTCCTGCCCTTCCTACCCTCTTTAGTGTGGCCCCTTCTCTAAATTTAGCTGTGGAGGGTTTGTTCTTCTGTTCTTCAGATCATTTTCTGGATTATTGACACTGACATAGGTGCTATCCAGCTGTATCCATGAGTTGAGGTGAGCCTAGGAGACTTTATTCCACCATCCTCCCTGGAAGTCTCCAGATTGCTTCTCTTACTATTTTTTCTCCATCTCTTTTTAAACTGCTTTATATCCCTCATTCTATTACTATACCTTTTTTTGAGTTCTCTATTCCTTTATCTTATGTCATATTGTTTAAATTGTCTTTCTTGTAACTAATATGTAAAAATATTGTATCAATTTTAAATCCAGTATTATAGACTGAAAAACAATGTAAACTATTTGCATATTTTATAACTATTAATTATATTAAGATTTATATAATGTTTCCCCATTTGTGATAGTTCTCTTTATTTCATTGTTTGGGAGGTCTAGTTTACACCTCATATGTTATCCTCCAGTTTTCCACAAACATATTTATCTTTTTCCCTAAAAGAAACCAAATTTAGGTGTTTTTATTTTTTGAGAAACAAAGCATTAGCATGCTTCAACTGCCCTCCAATTTTTCCCATTCCTATCCTCTGTTATTTAGAATCCTACTTTTAACTTTAAAATCTTGAAATAGTTGATGTAACAGAATATATGTAAATTATGAAATACATAATAATGCACATGAATAAACTCTACACCCAACTTGAGAATCAGAACATTCTTGTAGTATTTGAGACTCCCTATGGGCCTTTAAATGATTTCAATTTCCTCTTGTCCTCTTTTGAATTTATATTCATAATAATTTGTTTTAACTTAAACTTTTACTACATATCTATGTACTAGTCATTGTCATGACATTTATACACATTTTGTAAGTGAGAAAACATAAAGGCTTGTGGTTTTCAAGGGCCCCTTTACATTCTTACAATTATTGAAGACACCCAAAGACCTTCTGTTTATCTGAGCTTTATCTATTGATATTTACCATATTAAAAATGAAAACAACTTTTAAATGTATTAGTATACATGATTCGAATTGATAGTAAGCTGATTACATGTTAGGATCAATAATATATTTTTTAAATGAAATCAACCTATATTTTCCCCCCAAAGTTACTGATAGTGACATTATTGTATACTATTTGCAAATCTCTTTAATGTCTGGCCTAAAAGAAGGCAGCTAATTCTCATATCTGCTTTTTTATTCAATCTGCAATGAATATGTTTTGGTTCAGTATATGAAAAGAATTTAAGCTTAGAAAAGGGAAGACATTTTCATAGCTCTTCCAGATATCCATGGTTATTCTTCTTTGACAGTATAGGAAATTCAGCAAGGGGTATTTTCTTAAAAATTAGTTGCCTAGTAAAATCTAAAGCCATGTCAATGGAATTTCATACTCTTATACCTTAAAATTCATTGGTTTAGTTGCATTATTGAATAGACATTTTATGAAAATACACATGGTTTTGTGATATACACTGGTCTCTTAGAAAATATTGGTTCACTAAGGTATGCAGATCTTCCAAATGGTAACACATTTTGTTATATAATATAACAATATCATGTTCATTAATTTTACTTACCAGTTTCATTTTTTTTTTTAAGATTTTATTTATTTGAGAGAGAGAGAGAATGAGAGATAGAGAGCATAAGAGGCAAGAGGTTCAGAGGGAGAAGCAGACTCCCTGCTCAGCAGGGAGCCCAATGTGGGACTCGATCCCGGGACTCCAGGATCATGACCTGAGCCGAAGGCAGTCGATTAACCAACTGAGCCACCCAGGCGCCCCACCAGTTTCATTTTAAAAGTCTTCTAGAATTGGGAAGTTATGATTGAGGATATAAGGTTTCCAAAATTCTTATTTTTGCTTGAATGCTTAAGTTTTCTTATTGGCCACAAATATTGTCAGTAGTACTCCTTGAAATGGAAGTTTCATTTCCTTAATTGTCAAGAAAATGTATGCCAGATATTTAAGCCTGAATAACTATGGTTTATCTGTTAATCATTCTTTCAGGCAAAAATTGTGTTTTCTAAAATTGTGGCTGGCTCAGTGCATAACTCAAGCCAATTGTGTAAGTGCTTTAACTCCAGAAAACCATTGTATATTGGCAGCAGAGAGCTGCTTTATGCACCTTTCACCTTTCATTAAAAATATGTTAATTCAAAGGTCAATATTTAATGAAATTAATTTTGACTCCATCAATTTTATTCTTAAACTGCTATTCTTTATGAGTATGTGGCAGTAAAGAATACAAAGTACTAGTTCAATTTGGTGTCACTACCTTGATTCATGCTAAAGCCCCAACCCTTTTACCCAATATTGTTTTTGTACACATCAGTACAAATGCACAGTATGAAAAGAGCCAAATAAAATCTTAACAATAGTATGAAGATAGTTTTGACCTCTTAGATCTGCTGAAAGAGTCTTGAGAATGCCCAAAATTCTGTTTCACATTCTTAGAATCACTGTTAATGATAAACCTTCTTTACTTTCTGATTGCCTCGCTTGATATGTTTTTCTGGTATATCATTACATAATTTTTTTTGCATTTAATATCCTTCAAATTTTTTCTTTCCTGTTGAGCCCTTCTGCCTCAGCCTACAAAGTCGAATCTCTATTATCCTCATATACCTTGTTCACTGAAATACTATCTACATTGATCTTAAAAAAAGGGAATGTTGTTTA
Organism: Eumetopias jubatus; assembly: GCF_037043125.1. Lineage (NCBI taxonomy): Eukaryota > Metazoa > Chordata > Mammalia > Carnivora > Otariidae > Eumetopias > Eumetopias jubatus. Next base: position 30,691,345 of record NW_028274822.1, read on the forward strand.
ATAGAATATTTATCCTTTTATGAAAGCCTGTGGTAAAAGTTTGAACCAGGGAGATAATGGCATGATATTTAGATATAGCCAGTACCATCAAAAGAAATTCTTTAACTAAAGGGTATTCACGGTGTGCTTTTTAGCTTCTTTCTCACTGAAAGCTATGGTACAATGAATGCAATAGCCATGCACATCCAAAACCTAATCATCTGGATCTGGGGATTAGCTTAATTTCAACAGGTGCTTATGCTCGCTTCAACAGCACGTATACAACAGGGGCTTGCCTGCCTCTGTCATGACATGGACTACTAATCTCACTTTCCCACATAAAATCTTGACTCCAAGGCAGGTTTTGTGAAAAACCACAGAGATGTGTAATTTTAAAACTCATTACGTGACTGTGCAGTATCTGTCACATGTGAGGTATTGTAATATCTTCCCCCTGAGAAGAGAAACAGAACTTTCACCCAAATTATACAGCATTAAATTTTATAGAATGAAAAGCACATCATTAAAGATAAATTTTTTTAATCACACACTTAAGAAATATAATGCATGCTCTGTATGTACTGATTATTAATTATTATTTAATATATATAAATGTATAAAATATATTTAAAAATAAAAATATATTTAATATAACAATTAGAACTTCAGTGCTACCCAGGGATGACTCGTCCTCTTCATTTTGCCCAGGCTAGTAACCTGTGTCTCCCATTACATCATTTGGTCCTTTCTTATTCACTCTCTGCTCACTCACCTGCTTATTTTTTTTTCCCACTGTCTTCACAGGCTAACAGGGACTCAATAATTAATTAGTTTCTGATTATTCATTTTCATTAATTTCATTCAATTCCATTAATTGCTTTGAGATTGTATAGTTTCATATTTTTAGTCTAACTTGCTTGATTTAATATATGAAATTATATATATGTGTGTATATGTAGCACATGTTGAAGAAATATGTACCTTCACTAAGGTTTTTTTTAAAGATTTTATTTATTTTAGAGAGAGAGAAAAAGAAAGCAAGAGAGCACAAGCAGGGGGGAAGGGACAAGCAGAAGCAAGGCTAAGCACAGAACCTGATGCAGGGCTTGATCCCAGGACCCTGAGATCCTGACCTGAGCCAAAATCAAGAGTCAGATGCTCAACCAACCAAGCCACCCAGGCGTCCCTTTACTAAGATTCTTTTTAAATGTAAACTGTTGTAAAATGGTGCTACATATTTTAATGACATAAAGTAATCCAGATGTGTTATGCAAATTTCTTAAATGCTTTTTAAATGCTGTCCTTTGAATTAAATACAGTAATCATTTGGAGAAAAATACTCTTTCCTGATGTGTTTACACAAATGTCTTGGGTCATATTTTCTTAGCTATTTTATAAACAACTCATCTGAATGAGTAATGTGTATAGAAAAATTGCCTTGCAATTCTCCCGTTAGAAAAAGAAATGCTGTCAAGATAGGCTTTTGCTTTGAACATTAGAATATCCAAATTCCAGAGCATGTTCAAACACTTATATCTTAAGTGCTCTTTCAAGAAGGAAATGAATGCCTCAAAGTTGAGCTTTTAATGCACCTCAGGTTTGCATTACCTCATGCCTTTGACCGTGCATCAAAATAAAGGTGATTATCTTAGAACTCATGTAAAAAAAACCCATATGAATGGAGTCTTGAAGATTGAGGAGCCTTTTTTTTAATAGATACTAGAGGAAAAGATTTTTAGGTGTAGAATAAATGAGCAAATATACTGAGGACGAACAGAGATCGGGGGCACAGAAGAGGCAGAGGTGGGCATCACAGATAACACAGCCTTGTTCTCTATCCTGGGAATCTCAACTCTCTTGATCTCTCTCACCAGTCTGCATCTCTATCTCACCCAGCAAACCCCATAATGGAAGCATCTTAACTTACAACTACCTCAAAAGTTCTGACATTTCTGTGGGCATAAAATAATTCAGCATCAGTTTTGAAGCTTCCTATTCCTTATCTGCAGATTCAGATTCATTGTGGCCATGATCGGGCAGCAAAAGCTCCATGATGACCAGGACTCAAGGTGATTCTAATGTAGACGGTCTATGGACCACTATGTGAGAAACAGCCCAACTCAGCCTTCCTATGGAGCCCACATTATATCTCCCAATCTCCAGGTATCATGTCAGACTCACTGTTGTGATGTTTTGACAGCTCTGATCTAGAACTCAGTTCCACCCAGGGATAACTCATCCTCTTTATTTTGCCCAGGCTATTAATATATGTCTCCTATTCCATCATTTGGTCCTTTCTTATTCACCCTCTGCTCACTCACCTGCTTATTCTTTTTCACTATCTGGATGTACTTACAGGGACTCAAATTCCCTTTTACCATCTGAACTTGGTTTCTTGTTGGTCAGATATCTTACACCTTGTAGTGGGTTGTATATTGTGCCTGCAAAAGATACGTCTTTTTTTTATGTTATGTTAATCACCATATGTTACATCATTAGTTTTTGATGTAGTGTTCCATGATTCATTGTTTGTGCATAACACCCAGTATATGTCTGTATTTTAATCCTCAATAACTGTGAATGTGATCTATAAAAGGGAATATTTTATTTTTAACAAATTGGAATTATAGTTTTGAATAGTTACTTTTTCAGCTTTAATGAGGTTTAGTTGTCAAATAATATTGTAATATATTTAACATTCACAACATGATGATTTGATTTCTACCCTGGAGGTAATTAAAATATCCATTTCTTCACATATTTACTTTTTATAGAACCCTTAAGTTTTACCCTTTTAGCAAATTTCAACGATATAATACAGTATTATCAACTGTAATCACCATGTTAGACATTAGATCCTCAGATCTTCTTATTCATCTTGTAACTGAAGTTTGTACCCTTGTACCAACCTCTGCCTGCTGCTTACTTGAGATAAGTTTTTCTTCCCTGGAGATTGAAATCTCTCCAAAGATCTTGCTGATGATTCGTTCCCATTGGTTTTCTGTTGATTTCTGCTAAAATTTGGGTCCAAGAAATTCATAGTCTGTGACATCTATGTCTTTTTGATAGACAATCTTTTTGTTTTGCCAGCTACCTTACAAAGTACTCACTGCTTTGACTATAGCAATGTCCCGTCTCCACATTTTTCTATGTCGCTGATACCACCGGGTACATTGGGATCAGAGAGTAGTGATGTACAGCTGCAAGGGCTCAGCTGAGCTGTGCTGTTGCCACTGAATGCTGTCAGCCTTCTGACACAGATGAAGAGCTCTATCAGGCTTGTTATCCTGGACACAGCTCACAATCTCTCCATTGGTAAATTACTATTACTAAAATTTGATCTTTTAGATGCAAAGATTTCATGAAGAGATGAATCCTATAGCTTAGTCATATTCCAGTGTCAACTGTTTGAAACTGATGAGCTAAAAACACTTCCATGAATATGAGTTTTGACTAAGAGCCAAAAAAATCTGAGGAATGAAAATGAAAGTGATAAAGCAGCCCATGATAGAATGAAGATGATGGATCTTTCTATCTTTGGCTCCCTTTTTCTTTTTTCTCTTCCATCTTTGTTACAGATATTTGTAACCCTCCTACTAACAAGAACATATAGGAACCAATTTCAAAGGTGGTGGTTCATTTCTTAATATAACCAACTCCACGTTTTTCAGATCCTACAATCAGAGTTAGGTTTAAAAAGCTTGGTGTAAATCTGATGTCTTGAAATGCCCTGGACTTTGGATTTTAGGGTTAACTGATTATGTATACATAATAAAAATTCAATAAAGTCTATTATACTATAGTAATGACTTTTTTTCCTCAAAGTCTGGTAAAGGTTAAAGCAGTAAGCAGAGATAAGCAGCATTAGTTCTCACACTTCAAGGAACATAACTTAGACCACTTTGAGAATGGACCAATCAGCGACCTGTTAATGCTACATTGTGACTTCAGTATGCAAACGTTTTCCCAAGCAGAGTAGAAGGAGTTAGACAATGTTTTTATAAGACAACAAAATTGCAAGTGATTTTACTTAGCCATTTTTCTCTGAAGAAAAAAGTAGATGTTCTTAGTTTTCTCATAAGCATTTTGTCACTAATGCATAATTCTAGTCACTTTATTTCCCAAACAGCTTTGGTGTTTTATCCAACTACATTTTCAAATGGTGTGTTTTGTTTAGATTCAAAGCAACTCCAGATTCGGAACATTTAAGGTTCAGAAAGCACAATGGCAGATAAGATTTAATATGGGCAAAATCTTTTAGGAATTCAGATCTCAATTTCTTAAGCAGGATTATTTTCTCTGAAGCAGCAAGATATTCTGAGAACAGAGATTTTTCTTTTTTAATAGCTTAAGGATCTGTATAATTCATTGGGTTCCAATTAAGTTAGTATTAAATACATTAATTTATGAGGATTTTGCGATCATAATAAGTCCAACACTGGGTTAAATTTTACAGAAGAAAATGTTCACTTGATGGAAAATGTGGCCTACACCTATAAAAGAGTTTTTAACACTGCCAAGCTAGAATATATGCCAAGGTCTGAATTAGTGTTCCAAGTGAGAAGTTCTTGGAGTTCAGAAGTGAACACACAGAGTGTAGATCACAGAAGGCAAGCTTGAAATTTGGCAGGAGGTAACACTGATCTGGGCCTTTGACCCTGAATTAGGTTCATTGCTATTTTTATTATTTTTGATAGATTTCATTATTTTAGACAAGATTCATGTTTATAGTAAGATTGAGCACAAAGTACAGAGTTCTCATACACCCTCCATCCCTGTACACTCATAGCCTCCCCAACTATCAAACCTACTTCCCCAGAGTGGTACATTTGTCACCATCAATGAATCTACACCAATATATCATGATCACTCGAAGTCTATAGTTTACATTGGTGTTCTACCTTCTATGACGTGTATCCACAAGCGCAGTATCAGAGTCGTTTTACTGCCCTAAAAATCCTCTGCTTCTTCATTCCTCCCTCCTCCCAACCTCTGGCGAACACTTAATTTTTCTGTCTCCCTAGTTTTGCCTTCTCCAGAATGTCATATGGTTGGAATCATACAGTAGGTAGCCTTTTTAAGATTGGCTTCTTTCACTTGGTAATATGTAATTTGTTTCCTCCAAGTCCTTTCATAGCTTGATAGTTCATTTCTTTTTGGCACTAAATAATATTCCATGGTCTGGATGTACCACAGTTGATTCATTCACCTACTGAAAGACATCTTGGGTGCTTCCAAGTTTTTGTAATTATGAATAAAGCTGCTATACACATCCATGTGCAGGTTTTTGTGTGGACATTTGATAAGGTTTTTATGACCTATGTAGATAAGATGCAGAGAAAATATTTTAATAGATCGAGTAACTTATTTTGAGATCATCATAATCATTTGTTTTTTTAATATGGAGATAGAGGACTATATAACAAAAGCATGTAAATATCTGGTATGTTTGATGTACTTTCAAGCAGCTATTTTAAAAATGAGTAAAATGTTTAAGATCAAAGCTGAATGGAGCATTAGAGAAGGGCAAGGAAGAAAAGCTGATGGTGCTAGTGACCATCTTGGCTTTATCACTTTGCCCTGTTCCCGTACTCTGGAGGTTGCCAAATACAAGCTTTGCTGTTACCTAAATCTTTCCATTTTTAAGCCATTGAATAATCTCTTTTGAGTTGAGTGTGTCCGTCAAAGGGCTCAAACTTCCCCTTCACCCAAAAAGGATTACCAAGATCTTCCAACTACAAGCTGAAAATAACTTTTGGTGGATATACATTTCTTCTTATTTCTATTTCCAGTGATATTTTAGATTCCCTCCTACAGTTATGCCCCAGGTAGCTGTCCTATTCCTTAACATAGCTCTCTGTTTATGGAACCTTAATAAGGCAGAGGTGAGATGACTTATTTTTATGATTTTTTAATTTGATGTTTGTCTTTTCAGACTTGGCAACCTAGCTAAGGGAACATGGAACCAAACTGAGTCTCAATACAGGCGTATTAATGACCTTGGCCATTATATAGCCAATGCCTAAGATGATGGCAAATATTCTGGACCTTTTTATTGACTGTTCAGTCCTTTTTCCCCTCTTTCCCTTTCTTCATGTTTAAAGAATTATAAAAACTAAGTTTGTTTTGCAAAATGGCTCTCACGCTGTCTAGGAAATAGTATTAAAAAGAACAGTTCTCAATGTTAAGTACATTTTTCTATGCTTTTTTTGCTATGGGGAGCTCTGAAATTTTCTGCTTACACTTGCTTAAAATAGGATGATAATGAGTAGTAAAAATAAAGAATAACTGTGTTTTCTTCATAAAGAAATAGACACTTAGAACTGGAAGGCAATATAATGACAAACTACCATAAAACTTGCATCTTATAAGTTGAAAACACTCAAGTCAAATGATTTTCTTAAGGTCATCTCGGTGGTAGGCAGAAATGGTGCCCAAATCACCCAGCTCCTTGCAAGATAGCATAATGCTTAATATCTAATACCATAATGCCTAAACATGTAAATATATTTAATGATAATTAAATAACTCAAAAGGATCTGATTATTTGGAGGAAATGAGAGGAGGTTTCATCTCTATAGTTGTATGTCCTTAGAAGAAAACAAAAGAAATTTATAACACAAGAGCAAATCTGGTTAAACAAGTGGTGATTCTGATCCCTACTTGAGAGTATTCAAAGTAAAAGGGTATAAATATCAATACAACCTAGTGTTCTTTCTGCATTTCTCTGTCCCTTTGTTGTCAACACACATGCCTGCTTATGTTACATGAGATACAGTGTGTGTGTTTATCTTCTGTAATTATATGTATAAATGTTTGATAGCGGTATGCATTTTTAAAAGGAAGCTTGTCAATAATGTGTCCATCACAAAATGACTTTTCTCCTTAGCTCTCAGGCATATTTGCCATTCATCATCCCATTCTGAAGCAGAGAACTGACTTAACCAGTTGGAACGTTGTAAAAACACCTTTCTTCTAGTAACAACCCTTTTGCATTAACATGCTCAAGATCATAAGTCTCCCACCATGGCAGGGATATTAAGGAATTAGATATCCATGGTGTTGTATGGTCAATGGTGAGTCTACTTTATTTCCTTGCAAGAAAGCAATGCAACTAGCCACATATAGTTATAATGATAGAAATAATATAATCTAAGGTGAAGTGAAATTGAAAATTTCATGTGGTGAAGGCAAGGAATCCTAGTTAAAGAGAAGTTATTTAAATTAATTACATACTCTAACTCTACCTTGGCAGATACATTGATTAATGTTGAGTCAGTAGAATCTCTTCATGTATCAGTATACCTAAGGGGAGCTGGATACATAGATGTTTTATAAAAGGTATATAACATTCATTTTTGGAACATATATAACAGATACAATTGATGGAATTACTGTCCATTATATTAAAATGTATTTTTATTTTTATATCTTTTTAAATTAACAGACTTTAATTTTTTAGAGCAGTTTTAGGTTTATAGCAAAATTGAGTGGAAAATACAAAGAGCTTCTATATGCCCTCTATTTCAAACATGTACAATCTTCCCTACTATCACATTCCACATCTCGGTGGTATATTTGTCAAAATGGATGGATCTAAGTTGAAACATTATTTTCTCTCAAAGTCCATTGTGTACATTAGGGTTCATTCTTGGTATACATTCTGTGGATTTTGACAAATGCATAATGACATGTATTCACCATCATGGTATCATACAAAATAGCTTCACTGCCCTAAAATTCCTCTGTACTTTATCTATTTACCTGTCCCCAGGCCCCACAATGTCAGACAACCATTTAACCTTTTACTGTCTCCATAGTTTTGCCTTTCCCAGAGTGTCATACAATGGGGTCATACATTATGTAGCTTTTTCAGATTGTCTTCATTCACTTTGTAATATGCATTTAAGGTTCCTCCAAGTCTTTTCATGGCTTGATAATTCATTTCTTTTTAGTGTTGAACAATATTCCATTGTTTCGACATACCACAGTTTATCCATTCACCTACTGAAAAGCATTTTGGTTGCTTCCAAATGTTGAAAATTATTAGTAAAGCTGCTATAAATATCCATGTGCAGGCTTTTGTGTGAACATATATTTTCAACTCTTTTGGGTAAATATCAAGGAGCATGATTGCTGTTTGGTATAATAAGGATAATATTAAATTTTTAGGAAATTGCCAAATTGTCTTCTAAAGTGACTCTACCATTTTGCAGTCCCACCAGCAATGAATGAGAATTTCTGTTGCTCCACATTCTCACCAGCATTTGGTGAGGTCACTCTTGTGGAGGTTACCCATTGTGATATGTATACAGTGACATCTCATTTCTCTCATTGTTTTAATTTGCATTTTTCTAGTGACACATGATGTTGAGCATCTTTTCATATGCTTATATGCCTTTGTATATCCTCTTTGTGAAGTGTCTGATAAGATCTTTGGTCCATTTTTTAATTGGGTTGTTTATTTTCTTGTCAAGTTTTAAAGGTTCTTTGCATATTTGGGGTAACAGCTTTCATCAGATGTTTTTTGCAATTTTTTTTTCAGTCTGTAGCTTGTCTTTTCATTCTCTTGACATTGCTTTTCACAGAGTAGACATTTTTAATTTTAGTGAACTCCAGCTTACCAATAAATTTTTCATGGATTATGAGAAAAATTCTATCTAAAAAGCATTTTCTTCTAAAAAATCATTGCCATATCCAAGGTCATCTTGGTTTTCTCCTATGTTAACTTCTAGATGTTTTAGAGTTTTGCATTTTACATTTAAATCTATCATTTTTTAATCATCAATTTTGAGTTAAATTTTGTGGAGGTCAAAAAGTCTGCATGTAGATTTTTTTTTTTTGCACGTGAATATATAGTTGTTCCAGTAACGTTTGTTGAAGATTTTTTGCTCTGTTGTATTGTCTTTGTTATTTTGGCAAATATCAGTTGATTGCATTTATGGGGATCTATTTTTGGGCTCTGTATTCTGTTCTATTGATCTATTTGCCTATTCTTTCACCTATACTGCATTCCCTTAATTACTACTACTTTATAGGAAATCTTGAACTCAAGTAGTGTTAGTCCTTTGGTTTTGTTCTTGTCTTTCAATATTGTGTTGGCTATTTTGGGTCTTTTGCCTCTCCATATAAACTTTAGAATCTGCTTGTCAATATCCATAAAATAATTTGCTGGGATTTTGATTGGGATTGTATTGAATCTATAGATCAAATTTGGAGAAACTGTTATCTTGACAATACTGAGTCTTTCTAACCATGAAGATGGTGTATTTCCATTTATTTAGCTCTTTGATATCTCTCATTAGAGTTTTATAGTTTTTATCATGAGAATCTTGTACATATTTTGTTTATAAGTGTTTCATTTTGAGGGTGCTAATGTAAATGGTATTTTTTAAATTATAATTGACATACAATATTTCAGATGCACAAGGTAGGGATTAGATATCTTTATACATTACAAGACGATCACTATGATAATTTCAAATTCCACTTGTTCATTGCTAGTATCTAGAAAAGCAAGTGATTTTTGTACATTAACCTTGTTTTGGGTTTTTGGTATCAATTTTTTATTTACATTCTAGGTAGTTAACATATAGTGTAATATTGGTTTCAGGAGTAGAATTTAGTGATTCCTCACTTATATGTAACACCCAGTGCTTATCACAACAAGTTCCCACCTTAATACCCATCACCCATTTAGCCCACCCTGCCCACACCTCCCCTCCAGCAACCTTCAGTTCTCCATATTTAAGAGTGTCTTAATGCTTTGCCTCCTCTCTTTTTTAACCTTATATTGTGCACACACACTTTTTTCATATTAGCTAGGACTACTGCAATGTTGAGAATAAGTGGTGAGAGGAGACATCCTTGCCTTGTTCCTGATCTTAGCAGGAAAGCTTCAGGTTTCTTACCATTATGTGTGATGTTAGTTGTAGAATTTTTTTTTTGTAGATTTTTAAAAAATTCAAACTGAGGAGGTTCCTCTCTATTTCTAGTGTGCTGAGAGCTTCTTTCATTAATGGGTGTTGAATTTCATCGAATGTTTCTTTTGTATTGATATGATCACATATTTTCCTTTTTCAGTCTTTTGATGTAATCGATTGTATTAATTGGTTTTTGACTACTGAACCAGTCTTGAACCCTGGGTTAAATCCCACTTGGTGTATAATTCTTTATACATTGTTGGATTTGATTCGCTAATATTTTGCTGAAGATTTTTGCACCTTTGCTTATGGGAGATAGTGGTCTGGAGTTTTCTTGAAATGTCTTTGGTTTTGGTATTCAGGTAATGCTGCTGTCATAGAATGATCCAGGAAGGATTTCCTCTGCTTTTAACTTCTGGAAGAGATCATAGAGAATGATATAATTTGGTAAAATTCTACAGTGAATCCATCTGGGCCTGGTGCTTTCTAGCTATCACTTACTGAAATATTATTTCTTTAATAAATATAGATCTATTCAGGTTATCTGATTATTTGTGTGTTTAGGCAAATTGTGTTTTCCAAGAAATTGCTTGATTTCATCTAGGTTAAACTTTATAGGAACAGAGTTTCTAAGATTCTTTTATGTTTCTTTTAATGTTCATGGGATCTGTAATGATCTCTTCTGTCTTTGCTATTAGTGATGTGTTTTCTGTCTTTCTTTTTCTTAGTTATTTTCACTAGCAATTGATTTTATTGATCTTTTCAAAGAGCAAGCTTTTTGTTTATTGATCTCTTGATTTCCTGTTTTCAATTTCATTGATTTCTACTCTAAGTTTTTTTTTTCTTCTGCTTACTTGGATTTAATTTGCTCTTTTTCTAGTTTTATAAAGTAAAGGATCAGATGATTTTAGATCTTCTTTTCTAATAAATGTATTCAATACTATAAATTTCCCTCTAAGTCCTACTTTTGCTGCATCCCATAAATTTTGAAAGATTGTGATTTCATTTTCACTTAGTTAAAAGTGTACGTATTTTAAAATTCTCTTGAGACTTTCCTCTTTGACCCATATGTTATTTAGAAGTGTGTTTAATCTCCAAGTATTTGGGGATTTTTCCAGCTTTTTTTTTTTTTGATAATTGATTTCTAATTTAATTTCACTGTGGTCTGAGAACAGACATTGTATGATTTCTATTTTTTAAACTTAAGGTGTGCTTTATGGCTCAGGATGTGGTCCATCTTGGTGAATGTTCCATGTAAGCTTGAGAAGAATGCATATTCTGCTGTTGCTTATAGATGCCAATTATATCCAGCTGATGATAGTGCTGTTGAATTCTATTATGAACTTACCAATTTTCTGTTTGTTGGATCTATCCATTTCTGTTAGGGTGTTAAAATCTCCAACTAGGTTAATGGATTCATCTACTTCTTACAGTTCTACCAGTTTTCTATTGGTTATGTCTCAGAACACATTGCAACAACAAAGTTAATACACATTTAACACCAATTATCAGCGTAGTGGTAGACATTCAAGTGTACACTGGTATAGAGAGGATGCTAAAATGATTAAGTTATAGATCCTTTTAATTTATTAATAGCTAACATACTGAGTAAAGTATTCATTAAAGGAAAATATCCTGTCTGATTTGATATGTTTTGGACAAGGCAGATGGATCTGGAAGAGAATATAAAAGAAAAATATTATTTCCCTGCACTATTATAAAATAGAGCAGCCACTCTTTTGATAGTGATAGTATATCCAGATCTACAAATTAAGGACAGATGAAATAATAGTATCACAGAACAGGCTGTTTTTCATTTTGAAAGAAATTGAGTCCATTAATTAGTTCATTATTAAAATCAAATATGGGGGCGGAGAAAGATGGCAGAGGAGTAGGGGACCTGGATTTCGTCTGGTCTCTGGAATTCAGCTGAGTAGGGATCAAACCATTCTAAACACCTACGAACTCAACAGGAGATTGAGGAAGAGAGTAGCAACAACTCTCTGAACAGAAAAGTGACCACTTACTGGAAAGTAGGATGTGCGGAGAAGTGAATCTGAGGCAATATTCGGGAGGATAGATGGCGGGGGAGGGGGCCTCCGTCGGCCACTTCTGGCAAGTGATAGAGCCGCGGAGCACAAAATCGGAACTTTTAGAAGTTGGCTCCGCTGAGGGACATCGCTCCAGTGGCTAAGCGGGGGGTGGAACCCTTGCGGGACAGTGTGGCCTCAGGACCCTCGGGGTCACAGAAAGACTGGGGGTGCCTGAGTGCAGCAGAACTCCCACGTATCGGAGCGGGGAAGCCGGCTGCAGAGACGGAGCTGAGGCGCGGGCTCTCAGCTCGGGGTTGCCATAAACTGTGATCCGCGGCCCAGTCGGGCCACTGCTCCTCCAGCAGGGACCCAACAAGCGGCAGAGCTGGGGAGACTCCCCTTCCTCCCCCAGGGAGAAGTGGCGCGGAAGCGCACCACAGGGATCTGCTGGGTTTGGAGACTCCACACGGGGTCGGGTGCCAGAGATAGAAACACTCGGTCGGTCACAGGCCAGGTGAGCACGGAGTGCGGTCGGAGACCAGGGACACAGGAGTGACTGCTTTTCTCTGGGGGCGTACTGAGGAGCGGGGCCCCGAGTTCTCGGCTCCTCCTGGGCAGAGATTGGGGAGCCACCATTTTCACTCTTGTCCTCCAAAGCTGTACCAAAAGCTTGCAGGGAACAAAAGCTCCTGAGAGCAAACCCGAGCAGCTTGCTTAGCCCGGGCTTACAAGGGCATGGCAATTCCGCCTCGGCAAAGACATTTGGAAACCACGGCAACAGGCCCCTCCCCCAGAAGATCAGCACGAACAGCCAGCAAGCCAAGACCAAGTTTACCGATCAAGGAGAACGGGAGAAATCCAGCGCTAGGGGAATACTGCACATAGAATTCATGGCTTTTTTTTACCATGATTCATTAGTTTTTCAAAGTTAATTTTTTTAACTTTTTGAATTTTTCTTTTTCCTTTTTTCAACCAACATCAATCCCTTTTTAAAAAAAAATTTTTTTTATTTTTCATTTTTAGAGTCATATTTTATCCCTTCATAGTAGTTACCCTTATTTTTGGCATATATATATATATATATATATAAGTTGTTCTCTCTTTAAAATTTTGAGATACAGTTTCTTCTAACAGATCAAAATATACCCTAAATCACTAGTGTATGGCTTTGTTCTAGTCTCCTGCCTGATCACATTCTCTCCCTTTTTTTTCTTTTCTTTTTTTTTAATCTTCTTCTTTCTTTTTTCAATCAACTTCTTATCAATTCCCTTTATAAAATCTTTTATAATTTTCATCTTTACAGTCATCTTCCATCCCTTCATTGTATCAACCCTTATTTTGTACATATATAAGTCTTTCTTCCTTTAAAATTTTAGGAGGCACTTTCTTCTAACAGACCAAAATACACCCAAAATCTAGTGTGTGGCACTGATCTATGCACTAGCCTGATCATATTTGATCATAATCTGTTTTGTTGTTTTGTTCTGTTCTGTTTTTCTTTGTTCTTATCTTTTTCTTTTTCTTTTTTCTCTTTCTTTTTTCTTTCTTTCCCTTTCTTTTCCCCTGGTTTCAGGTCTTTTCTGATTTGTATAGAGTATATTTGCTGGGGACGTTGTTAACCTGTTAGCATTTTGTTCTCTCATTCATCTATTCACCTCTGGACAAAATGAAAAGATGGAAAAAATCACCTCAGCAAAAAGAACAAGAGGTAGTACCATCTGCCAGGAACCTACTCAATATGGACATTAGTACGATGTCAGAACCAGAGTTCAGAATCATGACTTTAAAGATACTAGCTGGGCTTGAAAAAAGAGTGGAAGTTATTAGAGAAACCCGTTCTGGAGAAATAAAAGAACTAAAATCTAACCAAGTTGAAATCAAAAAGGCTATTAATGAGGTGCAATCAAAAATGGGGGCACTAACTGCTAGGATAAATGAGGCAGAAGAGAGAATCAGCGATATAGAAGACCAAATCATGGAAAATAAAGAGGCTGAGAAAGAGAGAAACAACTACAGGATCACGAGGGCAGAATTCGAGAGATAAGTGATACGATAAGACGAAACAACATTAGAATAATTGGGATCCCAGAAGAAGAAGAAAGAGGGGCAGAAGGTATATTGTAGCAAATAATAGCAGAGAACTTCCCTAATGTGAGGAAGGAAGCAGGCATCAAAATCCAGGAGGCACAGAGAACCCCTCTCAAAATCAATAAAAATAGGTCAACACCCTGACATCTAATAGTAAAACTTACGAGTCTCAGAGACAAAGAGAAAATCCTGAAAGCAGCTCGGGAGAAGAGATATGTAACCTATAATGGTAGAAACATTAGATTGGCAACAGACCTATCCACAGAGACCTGGCAGGCCAGAAAGGACTGGCATGAGCTCTTCAGAGCACTAAATGAGAAAAATATGCAGCCAAGAAAACTATATCCAGCTAGGCTGTCATTGAAAATAGAAGGAGAGATCAAAAGCTTCCAGGACAAACAAAAACTAAAGGAATTTGAAAACACGAAACCAGCCCTCCAAGAAATATTGAAAGGGGTCCTCTAAGCAAAGAGAGAGCCTAAAAGCAGCATAGATCAGAAAGGAACACAGACAATATACAGTAACAGTAACCTTACAGGCAATACAATGGCACTAAATTCATATCTTTCAATAGTTACCCTGAATGTAAATGGGCTAAATGTCCCAATCAAAAGACACAGATTGGACTAAAAGATTGGATTAAAAAACAAGACCCATCAATATGCTGTCTGCAAGAGACTCATTTTAGACCCAAAGGCACCCCACATTGAAAATGAGGGGGTGGAAAACCGTTTACCATGCTAATGGACAACAAAAGAAAGCTGCGGTGGCAATCCTTATATCAGACAAATTAGATTTTAAAACAAAGACTGTAATAAGAGTTGAAGAAGGACACTATATCCTACTTAAAGTGTCTATCCAAAAAGAAGATCTAACAATTGTAAATATCTATGCCCCTAACATGGGAGCAGCCAATTATATAAGGCGATTAATAACAAAAAGAAAGAAACACATTGACAACAATACAATAATAGTGGGGGACTTGAACACACCCCTAACTGAAATGGACAGATCCTCTAAGCAAAAGATCAACAAGGAAGTAAAGACTTTATTTTTTTTAAAGATTTTGTTTATTTATTTTAGAGAGAGAGAGCACGAAAGGGAAGTGGGTCAGAGGGAGAAGCAGGCTCCCTGCTCAGCAGGGAGCCTGATGCGGGACTCGATCCCAGGACTCCAGGATCATGACCTGAGCCAAAGGCAGTCGCTTAACCAACAGAGCCACCCAGGCACCCAGAAGTAAAGACTTTAAATGAAACACTGGAGCAAATGGACTTCACAGACATATTCAGAACATTCCATCCCAAAGCAACGGAATACACATTCTTCTCTAGTGCCCATGGAACGTTCTCCAGAATTGATCACATCCTAGGTCACAAATCAGGTCTCAACAGGTACCAAAACATTGGCATTATTCCCTGCATATTTTCAGACCACAACGCTTTGAAACTGGAACTCAGTCACAAGTGGAAAGTTGGAAAGAACTCAAATACATGGAGGCTAAAGAGCATCCTACTAAAGAATGAATGGGTCAACCAGGAAATTAAAGAAGAATTAAAAAAATTCATGGAAACCAATGAACATGAAAACACAACTGTTCAAAATCTTTGGGATACAGCAAAGGCAGTCCTAAGAGGAAAGTATATAGCAACACAAGCCTTTCTCAAGAAACAAGAAAGGTCTCAAATACACAACCTAACCCTACACCTAAAGGAGCTAGAGAAAAAACAGCAAATAAAGCATAAACCCAGCAGGAGAAAAATAATAAAGATCAGAGCAGAAATCAATGAAATAGAAACCAAAAGAACAGTAGAACAGATCAACGAAACTAGGAGCTGGTTCTTTGAAAGAATGAACAAGATTGATAAACCCCTGGCCAGACTTATCAAAAAGAAAAGAGAAATGACCCAAATCAACAAAATCATGAATGAAAGAGGAGAGATCACAAGCAACACCAAAGAAATACAAACAATTATAAGAACATAGTATGAGCAACTCTATGCCAGCAAATTAGATAACCTGGAAGAAATGGGTGCATTCCTAGAGTTGTATCAACTACCAAAATTGAACCAGGAAGAAATAGAAAATCTGAACAGACCTATAACCACTAAGGAAATTGAAGCTGTCATCAAAAATCTCCCACCAGACAACAGCCCAGGGCCAGATGGCTTCCCAGGGGAATTCTATCAGACATTTCAAGAAGAATTAATACCTATTCTCCTGAAATTGTTCCATAAAATAGAAGTGGAAGGAAAACTTCCAAACTCATTTTATGAGGCCACCATTACCTTGATCCCAAAACCAGACAAAGACCCCATCAAAAAGGAGAATTACAGACCAATATCCTTGATGAACATGGATGCAAAAATTCTCACCAAAATACTACCCAATAGGATCCAACAGTACATTAAGAGGATTATTCACCATGAGCAACTGGGATTTATCCCTGGGCTTCAAGGTTGGTTCAACATCCGCAAATCAATCAACGTGATACAATACATTAACAAAAGAAAGAACAAGAGTCATATGATCCTCTCAATAGATGCAGAAAAAGCATTTGACAAAGTACAGCATCCTTTCTTGATCAAAACTCTTCAGAGTATAGGGATAGAGGGGACATACCTCAATATCATAAAAGCCATCTATGAAAAACCTACAGAGAATATCATTCTCAATGGGGAAAAGCTGAGAGCTTTCCCCCTCAGGTCAGGAATGCGGCAGGGATGTCAACTATCACCACTGCTATTCAACATCGCATTAGAAGTCCTAGCCACAGCAATCAGACAACAAAAAGAAATCAAAGGCGTCCAAATCGGCAAAGAGGAAGTCAAACTCTCACTCTTTGCAGACGATATGATACTTTATGTGGAAAACCCAAAAGACTCCACCCCAAAACTGCTAGAACTCATACAGGAATTCAGTAAAGTAGCAGGATATAAAATCAATGCACAGAAATCAGTGGCATTCCTATACACCATGAAGAAGACAGAAGAGAGACAAATCAAGGAGTCGATCCCATTTACAACTGCACCCAAAACCGTAAGATACCTAGGAATAAATTTAACCAAAGAGGCAAAGGATCTGTACTCAGAAAACTACAAAATACTCATGAAAGAAACTGAAGAAGACACAAAGAAATGGAAAAACGTTCCATGCTCATGGATTGGGAGAACCAACATTGTGAAGATGTCAGTGCTACCTAGAGCAATCTACACATTCATTGCAATCCCCATCAAAACACCATCCACTTTTTTCAAAGAATTGGAACAAATAATCCTAAAATTTGTATGGAACCAGAAGAGACCCAGAATAGCCAGAGGAATACTGAAAAAGAAAAGCAAAGCTGGCGGCATCACAATTCCGGACTCCCAGCTGTATTACAAAGCTGTCATCATCAAGACAGCATGGTACTGGCATAAAAACAGACACACAGATCAATGGAACACAATAGAGAGTCCAGAAATTGACCCTCAACTCTATGGTCAACTAATCTTTGACAAAGCAGGAAAGAATGTCCAATGGAAAAAAACAGTCTCTTCAACAAATGGTGTTGGGAAAATTGGACAGCCACATGCAGAAGAATGAAACTGGACCATTTCCTTACACCACATACAAAAATAGACTCCAAATGGTTGAAAGACCTACACGTGAGACAGGAGTCCATCAAAATCCTACAGGTAGCAAGCTCTTTGACCTCAGCTACAGCAACTTCTTCCTAGAAACATCGCCAAAGGCAAGGGAAGCCAGGGCAAAAATGAACTATTGGGATTTCATCAAGATAAAAAGCTTTTGCACAGCAAAAGAAACAGTCCACAAAACCAAAAGACAACCGACAGAATGGGAGAAAATATTTGCAAATGACATATCAGATAAAGGGCTAGTATCCAAAATCTATAAAGAACTTATCAAACTCAACACCCAAAGAACAAATAATCCAATCAAGAAATGGGCAGAAGACATGAACAGACATTTTTTCAAAGAAGACATCCAAATGGCCAACAGACACATGAAAAAGTGCTCAACATCGCTCGGCATCAGGGAAATCCAAATCAAAATCTCAATGAGATACCACCTCACACCTGTCAGAATGGCTAAAATTAACAAGTCAGGAAACGACAGATGTTGGTGGGGATGTGGAGAAAGGGGAACCCTCCTACAGTGTTGGTGGGAATGCAAGCTGGTGCAACCACTCTGGAAAACAGTATGGAGGTTCCTCAAACAGTTGAAAATAGAGCTACCATACGATCCAGTAATTGCACTACTGGGTATTTACCACAAAGATACAAATGTAGGGATCTGAAGGGGTACGTCCACCCCAATGCTTATAGCAGGAATGTCCACAATAGCCAAACTGTGGAGAGAGCCAAGATGTCCATCGACAGGTGAATGGATAAAGAAGAGGTGGTATATATACACAATGGAATATTATGCAGCCATCAAAAGGAATGAGATCTTGCCATTTGCAATGAGGTGGATGGAACTGGAGGGTGTTATACTGAGTGAAATAAGTCAATCAGAGAAAGACATGTATCACATGACTTCACTGATATGAGGAATTTTTAATCTCAGGAAACAAACTGAGTTTTGCTGGAGTGGTGGGGGGTGGGAGGGCTGGGGTGGCTGGGTGATAGGCATTGGGTAGGGTATGTGCTATGGTGAGTGCTGTGAATTGTGCAAGACTGTTGAATCACAGATCTGTACTTCTGAAACAAATAATGCAACATATGTTAAGAAAAAAGAAGATAGCAGGAGGGGAAGAATGAAGGGGTGTAAGTCGGAGGGGGAGACAAACCATGAGAGACGATGGACTCTGAGAAACCAACTGAGAGTTCTAGAGGGGAGGCGGGTGGGGGGATGGGTTAGCCTGGTGATGGGTATTAAAGAGGGCACTCTCTGCGTGGAGCACTGGGTGTTATGCACAAACAATGAATCATGGAACACTACATCAAAAACTAATGATGTGATGTATGGTGATTAACATAATAATAAAAAATAAAAAAATCAAATATGACAATGTGAGATTGAGATCAACAATCTTCTTGGCAATTGTCTAAAAAGGGATTAACCTAAGTATTATATCTCTCACCCCATTTTAATCCATACATGTGAAGATGTGGTTCAATTCCTTTCCCAAAATTCATGCTTTGAGACAAAGTAAATCACTACTATATAATATGATGAGGATATTAGAAATATTGATCAGTCTCCAAATCTTACCCTTTCATCAGCTGGCAAATTACTGGGGAAACTAAGGTTAGCTTGGGACCATTGGCTGGGGACTCCAGGTTGGAGGCTACATTACAGTATATGAAAAGGAAGAGAAGAGAATCTTTAGTACATTGCAGAAAAAACACAATACCTTATTACACAATACAAAGAAAAAGCATTAGCACCTTATTATGTGACTCATTCTTAGTCTTTTGCTTTCTAACTATCCATTTCCTCTATGTTAACTGACAAGAAAATAAATTGGATTTTTTCAGTGATTTGGCTGGCTCCTGATGGTATCTTTGGAAGTTCTTTATTATTCTGATATATTTAAATAAACAGTCCCTGGGTTATAGGGCCCAGAGCAGATGCATGATTTGTTTTCTCTCATTCTGTATGATTAAATCCTGCTTGGAAAGAAAAACTTTTCTTATGTCAAAGACTATAGACATCAAGAAGGATCCTGTTTCTATTGTTCAATATGATAGTATCTTAGTAAATAAGATCCTGAAGCTGCGAATTCCTTTACATCAAGGTTGGTAGCAGGTCTGGAACTAAGATGTTTAAAAAAAAATCACTATGTTAAACAATGAGGCATCTATTTAAAAAAAAAAAACACCCAGGAATCTACATATTTATGCATTGCTATTTGTAAGATGTGTTGATGATGGTAGTTTCTCAGGAGAGTTGTTCTGTGCCACACAATTATGAATCAGTTATCACAAGGGTACAGAATAAGTTGGGTGTTCTGAACTTTGAGCATATTTGAATCTCTGCTGTTGCTTCTGAACAGCTTTTCATATTAAAGGTAAAGCTCCAAATAGCCTTACATTGGTTGTTATGACCAGTACCATATAGCATATCTTTGTTAGCTCACCTGAACTGTCTTAATTCCCAAGGAGAGAGGAACTAAAAAAAAAGTAAAAACTTTAGAGACACAGCTTACTGATTAACTTGGAGCAAACTTAATAGCAGAAATACTAATAGAAGCTATTACTACTGATTGTGCACACATTGAATGCCAAGCATTGCTATGGGTAAATATGAATAAACATACAAATAATATAAACACAACATACTACTAATACTTACTAAATCTGTAATAAATTAGTTTTTCAGATGAGGAACCTAAAGCTTAGAGATAATTCAATATCTTTCCCAAGTTTTACAGGTAGTATTGGCATCCTTGATTCTGATAAAGGTCAGCCTGACTCCAAAACCCATGCTTTTCTTTACTTTGCACTTTTTTTAATATCTGGACTCTAGAACATTCTCCCATTATCAAGTTTGATTTCTAAAATTCAAGTTTGATTTTTAAAACTATAGTTTCCTCCCTTTGCTTGACTCAGTTGTACCGTTTTACCTCCTCCCCATGTCTTTAATTTATACTTCTGGGTACTAGGGATTTCTTGCATGTGCATGTCCATAAATAACCTTCTGAGGGCAAAAGCAGAAAGAATACTACTTGATTAGGGTACAGTGGACCCATCGGAGATCACATGTGGGGGTAGTTTTTGGAGAGTGCACCCTTGGGCCAGATAGATTACTTCATAAACTGGACTGAGTCAGATGCCCCAATAAGTGGGTATTCTTGAGTTAAGAACAAATAGATGGGGAGAGTGAGGTTTAGATGCACTGAAGGATGGCTTGAAATTTGACTACATGATTCTGTATCTTATTTAATATGCAACTTGGCACTCTCCAATGAGGATAGAGTATTAAATTTCTCTACACTGAATTGCATGCTCCCTATTTGAGTCCCTGTAGCATGTCGCCAGTACTCCCACCTTTCCATGACATTATGTGTCAGCCACCTCTGAACCTTTCTGAACTTGGCCATCTGTTTCCCTGGATTTCTGGAAGCTCTATTTGACCAGGTTTTTACATCATCAACTAAACCTAAATTCTGAAACTTCCTATTTCATACTGCTTGTCAAACTCAAGGAGAGGGTACCATGGAATCAAATATGCACATCATCTGGTATAAAATTTTAGTTAAGATTTTTTTTCCATCTAGAAATTATATTTTTCTTTAAGGAAAACCCCTGTTTTCTATCTTCATGTTTGTGCAATATTTACCATTTATATTGTATATATTTTATCTACATAGTAACTCCTCTAACAAATCTTTTAGGTTCTTGGTGCTTTTATTTAGCCTTGTATCTGATTAGGTATGATTAGTCTCAGTAGCATTACATCTATTTTTCTCCCAAATCCCATTTTAAAATGAACAAAATGGAGCAAAACATTATTCTTAAACAGATGTAGACAAATTTTAGTAACAAAATCATTTTATATAACATCATAATTTTATAGCACACAAGCCCTGTCAACTTCTACCTTTCCTTTCTAGAAACAACCCTAAATGACATAAGATTTCAACTCTAATTCTTTGGTTGTGAATGTGTCACTGAGGTCTTGCAAAGAGAGAATATTAGACCTCTCTTGTGTGCTTTTCTAGATAAACTGTATCTAATCCAAAGAAATTTGGGGGCAGCCAGGCATCCCTCACATTATCTCATAATTAGAGAATAGCCAATCTTACTACTGTGATTATTTGTAGTTTAATTTACACATTCCCCTCCAATTACTCTCTATATTGGTTCATTTCATTTGTTGTATTAATGCTCTGCACCAGAAATTATGTTAGCATTCATTATGTGGTACAAAATAATCTGCCAATCCACTCACAGGCTGTATAGATTTCATTAAATCAAGAAAGGGCAATAAAACTTAAGTGCCCAGTTACCTTCCCTTTTCTAAAATTCACAACAATGTACATAATTTCCCAAATGTTGCTGCAGACCTATTTGACCATGAAAGACTGTGAGAGGCTGGCATTGGAATCTCTCTGTTCATAATAGAGGCAAAATAGCTAGGATATAGGTTCATAAAATCCAGACAGCTCAATTTATTAATGGCCTATCTTTTCCTATTTTAGTATCTAGCATACTATCATTTTTGTATTAGAATCTATTTATAACCCACCATTTGTTATTAAGCTCATTGTATTATTCTGTTCACAATGCAATTATTAAAATCTGTTTAAAATATTCATCCCTCTGTTGTCTGATGAAGTTTTCATGATTTTTAGATGGGAAGCAAATACTGTAACTGACAGAAATAGAAATATATTTCAAAATTTATACTTTCAAAATGTGTGCTTCATTCAGCAGCCTATCATGGAAAAACCATAGGCAGCAATAAATCAAAGATGACCACTTTGCCTTTATTTCCCAGTTTCATTTAAAGAATAACTTGAATTCATTTTGAAGGAAAAGGAAAAACACACTAATTTAATCACACATTCTTGTTGCTAATAAAACACTTCCTGAGTAGGAGGCAGTGTTATTTTTAGACTTAGATGCTTTAATTGTCATGTGAGAGAACTAATGTAATAAGTTCACTTCCATGTCTGGTCCCTTGCTGATTGATGAGGTTTGTAAAATATTGGAGCATTGGAAGTATAAAGCTGTGAAGCAAGAATCCCAGAAATTGTATATGCAAATAAGTTTTGAATCTTTCCAAAAAGTCTTCTGTTTAAAGTAACTTTGATTGTTGGTCTTTAATATCTCCATAGGAACTCTTACAACATGAAGACTGCTGGGATATTACCACTATCCCACTAGCCTTCTCTTGTAATAGTAAACATTCATGAAAATGTATTTATGTTTCCTATATCTCTCCCTATTGGATTCCAATTGACCGTTCTCTAATTGGCAATAAAGTGCTCTTCCCATCTTGTTTCCGTTAGTGATTGGTGTTTTTATTAGAGGTATAAGTGAGTCCAATTTGTCACCTCTGAAATGAATGTTACTCATAAGAGGAGCACCTAAAGTTTTTGTGTTGTCTGTGTGCTTTCTGCTTCCATTTTGATGCTCTCTTTTTAGCTTGCTTCTAGCCACACCTCTTTTAACCAATTGTTAACATGACTGAAGATGAAGTAGCAAAAGAAGCAGTTCAATATGACACCTGACTTGAGAGTCAGTCCAATGGAATGATCTAATGGCTACCAAGCCATTCACTTTGATAACCTTGGTGGGAACAGTTTCAATGGGACTCTGTAGTAGAAGCTTCTGGCAACTGAGTAAAGAGTGAACTAGAGCCTGTTAGATGACATTTTGCTCATCTGACAAATCTGTGATCTATGGACGAGAGAGATTACAGGATTAGTATTCCAGGTAACATAAATATGCACTGACAGGACTCTCAATGCAGATCAAATGAACGTCTGTAATAATTGGGGGTGGGATTGGGGAATGAATATTGAGAAGTAGGCATCCAGCATGTCTGGAATGACACAACTTAAGAGGTCAACATAACATCAACAACCTTGATGAAGAAAATACGTGATAGAAACTTATCAACATGACAAAAGTTAGACTTTAAGTTCCTTTAGTTTATTTCAGGGTTATATACGGAGCTCTTCAAGGGGAACTTTTCTCAGATGACTAGAATTGCCTTTGGGTTCTCATAGTTATAATCATAACTGTTAACATTAGGGAAGTGTGAGAGGTTGATTTCCTTTGAGAGTCTGTACCCTTTGTGCTTCGAAAATTCAACTGACAGTCCATGGGGAAAGTCAGCCTCAGAAGATATATAAAGTTCAAGAGCTGTCAGCTCCCAGGAGGGACTGCTTTAGATCCTGGGTTACCCTTGTCTTCTTAGAAAAGCCTTTGAGATTCACTGCTACGCTCTGTCTTTAAACTGGCAGGAGTTTTAAGAACATATTTCTAAACTATTAAGTCTCAAGAATTAGAACTCTTAATGTTGTGACACTTATAATTTACATTTATTTGTATGACTACATATAATTTTATTGTCTTGGAAACTTTTAAAGATTTTTTTTAAGGCTGAATGATCCTTAAGCTTATATAGTGTACAGTATGGTAGAAAAGACACTGATCTGTTACTAATGAGCCACATCCTTTTAGGGATACCATTTAACCCTACTGGGATTCTGATCAGAAAATGAGGACAGTTGGACTCATGACCTAGTCCTCTTTTTTAGAAGTAATAGTTTTACTGAAGAGTCATCTGAACAGAGGATCCACTGGGGAGTCAAACATCCCAAACATTTGGGATCCCCCAACATATGAATAAAACTTTGCTCTTTTTATATGCCCAGAATCATAAAATGCTACTTCAGAGGATTATTTACATATTCACATTTCAACTATTTCTGAAAATAGCACTGGGGCTTCCCACTGAGAGAGAAGATTTGCTCTTCCTCACAAATGTTGGACAAAGCAAAAGGAAATCTGAGAAACCTCAAGCGTTCACCTATAGTACCCAATTTGCAAAAGTGTTATTTGGAATCTGTCTCCTGCTGAGGCTCTAATGTCCAATTTCTTCGACAGAGGATTTACACATGAAGTACGATAATGTTTGGCAAGGAAATTAACATAGTCATAGATGGAACAAATACAGAGAGTACCTCAAATTAACTATAGAGCAATTACAATGACATTGTGCACTGTGCAGTAGTCCATTAAGCAATATTAGGTCACCAGCTTCCTGTGTTACTGGCTTTATTGTCAGGAACAAAACTAACTTAGCTTATTAGTATTTTGTGTAGCACTCAGGATTTTACATATGCTAACACAGTAGGTCTACCCAGGGTTCTGAAATGCATTTTTAGAAACACACATATACATCACTTCATTCTTTCTTTAGTTGCAATTCAAAAGTGCTCTTATTTTGTAACTTGTAGACAAATAGTGGTGTGTGTTGTGTGGTGAGAATATTATTTTAATTCTTAAATGATTCTGTTAATATAAATATATCATTTTTGTTATAGTTTCATATATGATAATTTCATAAGTGTATGTCATGTGTGAATTTTTTAAATATCATAGAGGAATTTTATCAAGGAAGAAATTATTTCACCATCAGATTCCCTGCTATTATTACTGTTTCCAAATAGTTTATCCAGATCCTCCTGTATGCTATCTTTATTTGGTTTGAAAATGTTCTAGGCAAAACAAACTTAGAACCCTCCTCTATGTACAATTCCAGAGTAAAAATTTTCCTGGAAGAAAATGTCCTCACATAGTAATATAAATATAACCTCTTAAGGTTTTGTTTTTTGTTTTTTCCCATCTACTTCTTTTTTGTGTGGAGAAAATCACTACTCATATACATACATATCCACACCCACATATGCAATTATTGTGAGCTTATGAAGGACTTTTGACTATTTATCACAGTGACATTAGCACATAGAATAGTGTCTGGCACACAAGGAATATTCAATAAACATGGGATTTTTATTGGAGTAAGATGTTTATTTGGAAAAGGAAGGATATAGGTAGGTGCTGTCAGTAAAGTCCCTATCTGTAAAACGTATGTTGGTCCTACAATGACCCCCTTGGATATCAACCCTCCTACCCACTATAAAAAATTAAGTTTGGGGGAAGACATATTAAAAATCTAAAAATGTTCTTAGTTCTCCATAATTTACTAGAATTACAAGCAGCATATCCATAGTCTGCAAGAGGTGTCCCAGGACCAGAATTAATTATCCAAGTAGAGCTTTATGCTTGGCAGTAGAGTGTGATCCTCCACTCACCTAAGCACCTCATTTACCAGAAG
The DNA here is from genome assembly GCF_037043125.1 of Eumetopias jubatus. NCBI lineage: Eukaryota > Metazoa > Chordata > Mammalia > Carnivora > Otariidae > Eumetopias > Eumetopias jubatus. Next base: position 30,717,167 of record NW_028274822.1, read on the forward strand.
CAAAAATCAAAGCTTAGAGTTTCACTCATTGACCCAAGTCAAGCTAGCTAACAGTGTTGGTGACTAGACTTTGTGATCTTGATACCAACTTTTAGTCTTTTTTCATGCTGACATGAAAAACTCATCCCCTTTGACTGAATTACCTAGTCAGTTCCACCAGCCACTATTAGTACATGCAGTATAAAGCATCAGTGTGAATTAACTGGCTATTTAACCAGACTGATGACTCATTACAGGTCAAAGTACTTAAAGTATATAGCCAGAGTCCCAGTTATAAGTAATTGGTCATCAATGAATTTAACAAACATTGCTACAAGAAAGAAAAAAAATCTATTTCATTTTTAAATAGAAATGGAAGAATGGAAAATTCTCACCCTTATAATAAATAGCACACCACAGTCTGAGATCCAGCCTACATTCTGGCCGACAAATATTTGCAGACAGATGTCAAGTGTGGAGACAATGGATTAGCATTGCCTCTAATTTGATATCTTCAATGCCTCAGTAGCTGGATGATTTCCCATCCTTGAATACTGGCCCATTAAGCTTGTCTTTTACTGCTCAGCAATAAACTTGAATGGCAGAAAATAAATAGTTAAAAACTAATCAAATGGAAGGCAAGGGCCCAACATGATCTCATTCATCTGAAATGGGAAGGTGTAAATAGCAACCAGAGGCTAATTTGGAAAAGAGCATGAAATGCTTATTTTCTGTAGCAAGGAGAAAATAAGATCCTTACAATCATGTGGGGGAAAAAAATTAAATGAACAATGAGCCCTGGAATGATCCAGTCCTATGCCCAGAATATAATTAGAACTTTAAGATACATGCTTCCATTATAAAACATTCAGATGGTGTGATTCAGAGCATAAACTGAGTAGAGGAAAGCAGAATGGAAACTCAAAGTGAACTTGGACAATAGTATATGGAGAGTCTTGGCTGACTGGTTGTTTTAAATTTGCCATGCTGCATGGCAAGTCCAATAAACTGCCTCAGTACTTACTATAAAGCATGGCTGAATATAGTAAATCAACTGTTCTCTGTTCAAGAGTGGTCATGCCATAATCTGAATTAGGAATAAGCCCTCTTTTGTTCCACACAGGCTGATGGACATAGACAGGAATAGATCTGAGTAAAATTATGAATAATTCAAGTTTGGTCTTCTCCCTCCCAACTCCTTCCTGTCTCCAAATATGTCTCTTTGGATATTCAGCTCTCTCTACCCATTGCCTATATATACACAACAGGTGGTGCTCATAACTAGAGTCAGTTTTACTCATTCAACCTTGCTTTTGTTCATTCAGCCAATACACCTTCCTTACCCACTACCTAAGTAATCAGTTATTGGACATAAATAAGATACAATCTTCACCCTTGAGCTAATGGACCATCGAACTCTTGACTTAATGGGCCATAATGAGCATAATGTTGAATATTTCTGGAGAAACATGATCACATTAACTTCGTGTGTATGTATGTCCTAATCGTATATTTTTTATTAACATATAATGTATTATTTGTTTCAGGGGTACAGGTCTGTGATTCATCAGTCTTACACAATTCATAGCGCTCACCATAGCACATACCCTCCCCAATGTCCATCACCCAGCCACCCCATTCCATCCCTCCCACCCCCCTCCGCTCCAGCAACCCTCAGTATATATTTTCTACCTATATCTGAGCTGCCTTGATCCTTTTAATAGTTTGGTAGTTTTCTTGTTTTGCTTTAAGAATGCCTTTCTCTGTCACAGAAAGTGAAACTCTAAAAATGATACCTCCCATGGGTCGTGGGAGGTGAAAGAAAGGCAGAATTATTCTTTACTCCTTGGGTGCACTGGAAATACGGAGCTCTTAAGACAATCTGTAAAGGAAAAAGGTTTTGAAAACTAGGAAAAATTTCCTCCATGACTAATGATCCATGCCATTTTTCAGTAAAGAAAGTAGTCCATCTAGTGAAAGTAGATTTTAAAATTTTGAGAGGTATATCTCAAAGGGCTTAGATTTTCCATTGTACTTGCCAGGACTGGCAGGAATTATAAAAATCTAGATCTCTGAATTTTGTAAGAATTGACCTTCAAATATCTTCATGCATGTGATAGCAGTTAATTTTCATGAAGTATTAATTTGTGTAAGAACAAAAAAACTGAATGTACCCATAAAAAAAAAAAACATAAGAGTACAAATGCTATCACTTAACAATTTGCTTTCCAGACCATTATGTTACTTATTAGAAAAAAATACTAAAATAAATATGGAATTCTAAATAAATGAACATGAAGAATGACTTTCTCAAAATTACTTAGAAATGTATTTTCTAGTGTTATTTATTAACTTTACAATACTCAGTAATAATGTTATTTAACGTTTTTACTTCTTCCACCCCTTGTAATTACTTTTCTCACAAGTGGTGGGTACCAAGGAGAGCAAAGAGGCATGAAATTGAAAACAAAGTTAATTTAATACCTCATTCCTTTTTTGCATCATCCTAGATACTCCCTCTTTCTCTACTCCCTTAGAAGTAATAACTCATATGAACAATCTTTCTGAACAAGTCAGTATATTTTCTTGAAAAAAATTTCATAGACAATTCAATTAATGTTTGATTTCAAAATGCATTATGAGTATTTGAATATGTAATGAAAATAAGCTGAACTGTGAGCCAGAAGGTCTGAGTTATATAATCTTGGCTATCCTAATGAGAGATGTGTTCATCACCTCACTTCTCTGAGACCTAATTTTTATACCAAAAAGCCAGAATGTTGAACTCATAAATGGTCTGTGAAGACCTTTCCAGCTCCAAACTTTTTTACTCTAATATAAGTCAGTGACTAATTGAGTTTTTTTGTGTGTGTGTTAGTGAATTGACATTTAGTCATTAGGTTGATGCCTTAGGAGGGATCCTAGTTTAAGACAACCCGTTGCTAAACCATCTCCTTCCTAAGCTCCATACTAAGAATGACATCACCTAAGGTTAAATCCTTGGTATAAAGCATCCTTTCCCCTTTTGTGCTCTTCTCAAATGCAAATAGCAGAGTTAGGCAATGCATTGTGTCCCTAGAAGTCCAATTAGATCACTCTCTACCCCTGAGACAAGACTGGAAAAAAAAGAATCTTTGGGTGGAGCTGGATAAAGGAAACTAAGAGGGGTTGTATTAGTAAAAGGGTCTATTCCATCTTTTTTTCTATTTTGCCTGAAGCTATCTGTAATGGTAATAAAAATCATCCTGGTTTCTAAATGTACTTTTTACAAATCTAAAATAGGTTTTAAACAATAGTGGCTGCATGAAATCAACATATTGAATAAAGAGTACAGAATTGGCATCAACTAAAGGTTTTGCCTGCATACCGCCAATCATCTCTGTGTTTCTACATCTTGAAAACTTTGTTATTCATTCAGAAATAAAAGCATCAGTAACAACGGGACCCTTCCTAGTACATTATAGTATGTGAAGTGCTATATTCTACATACTCTCTCATTCAAGCCTCACAACAGTGCAATGAAGTAGGTAGCTTGCTTCCTTGCTTTTTCTTTCTCTTTATCTCTCTTCTCTTTCTATTTCAAGTAGATTCCATGTCCGCCATGTGGCTTGAACTCTTGACCCTGAGGTTAAGAGTAGTGCGCTCTGCTCTACAGACTGAACTAGCCAGGAACTTCCCCTAACCACCCACCCACCCCCCCTTTTTTTTTAAAGGAGAGAAGGCAAAGCTTCCAACTGGGACTTGGAAAGAGTAAATTAATATGCCCAAGGGGGAGAACCAAAATTTGAATCAAAGTGAGACCATATCCATTGTCATTTGCCTGAAAGAACAAGAATACCATACTAAAGGAACAGAAAGAATATAAAACATGGGAAGAAAGAGAAGACTGAGTGGAAGGGGCTGCAGAACAGAGGTGGCAGCTAGTGCTGTAGGGAGAGTGGAGAGAGGAAGCGGCAATATTCAGGAGCGATCTACTAGAGGCCATGGCTCTTCATGGTGCCAGTCACAGTGACATGTTGAATATGCTGCTTCTGAATTTTTCTACCTGCTTCAATCCCAAGTATGGGAGTATACTATGAAACCACAGGCTTCATGTGAGTGATCAGTTCAAACTTAGGAGGAATAGATTCTGGGCTCCTAGGAGGTATGATTCTCCAGGCAACCCTGAATGAGCCTTCTCTGCAGTCTATGGAAACTGTCCCTTATGTGGATTTCACTTCTTTCCTTCCACTGTGGATGGTAGGCAAAATCATTATAACTACAGCTTTACATTTTGGTCCCTAAGAAACTTTTAATTCTCCACTAAAGGAGAAAAAACATTTTTAAATTGTTTTTGTATGATAAAGTTTCTGTAACTGGAATTTTATTACAGAGAGAAGTGCACTGTGTACCAGGAAGTCACACGGTGGGTTCACAGTGGCAAGACCAGGGAAAGACAAGATAGGTTCTTGGTTCTGTACATGTGTGAATAAAAATTAAGCATTTAGCCAACTATTACTTTTTCTGTTAAAATCTAGTATCTTCAAATCTAAGGATTCAACAATGCAGAAGAGAATGAGGCTCCATCTATTGTAAAGATCCCCATTTCAGTCACATATAAATATTAGTTGTGTTTATGCAAAACAGTTTGAGGAAAACATGTATCTCAACAAATTTGCAAGTATAAATATGAAAAAATCTCTTTTACATAGACCTCAATTAAATTACAATATTAAGAAGGCTGCAGCAGGAGTCCATTAAAGATTTAGTTACCTTCTGTGGTGAACATTAAGAAGCTATTACTCAAATTCTATTTAAACTGTTAAAGGAATTAAAATGTATAAGAAAGACCATTACATATCACGAGCTAATTTTCTAATGAAAGCTTAGCAGCTGATAGATTGTTTAAGCCTCTCCAAGGTTTTAGTTTTATACTCAATAATTCAGAGGCGAGAGCAGGGTTATGTTGATTCATAATTTGCTCCCGTCCATCTCTCAACGGAATGATGCTGTGATGGAGAATCAGCTTTCATTTCCCATTCTGTATCTAAAGTTGCACTCCCTGAGTTAAACTCAGCAATTATCAGCAAGAAAGTGACATTGTGTTCTCCCAGGGACCACAGATCATTCACCGTTGCGTTTTCTGATTCCCAAGTCTGTATTCTCTGCATTATGCCATCTAGCCTCCTCCTGCTTCAAAATCATTGCCAAGGACAGAGAAGTTAATTTTCTTTTATTAGCTTAGAAATGCGCCCCCCTTTCCTGCAGGGAAATTACTTTTTCAGGAATGTAGGGTTCTTGCCTTTTAATTGTATTTTTGAGGAAGAATTGCTTTAAAAATTTTCCTATATCTGCTTTCATCATCTTGAATATTCTTTCTGTCCAGCCTAAGAAAAATGTTCTTTCTCCCTAATATGCTTTAACATTTTTAAAAATTAAAACATCAAGGAGCAGCTAGGAGAACAAAACATTTAAGAACTATAAAATCACTGCAAAATAAAACTAAAATTAATGTAGGGAACATTATTTAGAATGAAAATGTTCCTTGGTTTACTTCCTTGTTTCCACTCATGAGAGTTCGCCACACTCATGGTCAGCCAGTAAATCAGTTCTTGAATACCACCTATTATCAGATCAGCATTGCTCTACTCACAGAGGGGAATCTAGTAATATGAATTGTAAGGACTTTAATGTAGGAAAAGTATAGACTTTAAATGTAACTGTTTCAACTACAGAAAAGTTTCTTCCTTTGGGGATCCGAAAGTTTCATTCAATAGATAAAACACAAGAAGCAAATAATGGTTACATTTCAGTCATAAGGAAAACAGATTGGATATAATGAGCATCTTACTGCCCAGCAACACTCTGAATAGTTTTAACAAACAGCACCTTGAATTATTCCCCTTCATGAAGCACCTGTCCCCAATCTCAGTCATGTGGAGTCAACCTCACCTTGTGGTCAGGGACTGAGTTATGACCAGCTAAACCTAAGTAGTATATTCTGTCATTCTGATGACATTCAAACTGTGGGCCATGGGATATTCTAAAATCTCATGAGAAACAAAGTGATCCATGTCATCTTCTCTTGGACATTACAAACAACATGGGACTGTAAAGCCTTACTTTCCATGGCATTATGTTTGTGAAATTGGTTCTTCAGTAGTGGTGGTGATGAAAAATAATCTGTGCTGAGTGAAAAATTGAAGTGGAACAGGAAACAAGGTTGGAGGTGTCCCATCTGACCCCAAGTTTTGAGAAATGCGGGGCCCGTGCATCCGATTAGTAATTGTGATTATTTAAAAATAAAAATAATTTTAACTTAGGAACATTATATTTTTGAATAGCTACTATGCTGTTAAAACATACTTATTAAGATGTTTGGACCTAATTAATAAACAGAAGTGTTTTGTATTTTGTTTAGCCTGGGGCATAAAAAAAACAAAAACTATTGACACATAGGGTGATGTGCACAGAAAAAGTCTGGGCTCTACAGTGATGGATTCAGGGTGGGGCACAAAATGCAAATCTAGCCAATGAGTTCTAGGATGAGACCGCTAATCAGCTGCTATTGTAAAGAGGAGCCTCCTTTCCTTGGCAATGATTTTGTGATCATAGGGGTGGAGGGTATCTGAGTTTGTATAGGTCCACAATGGAGACCTTGAAGATGAAGCCAAATACAATGGACCAAGAGGAAGAAAGAGAGAAATTGGGGTTTTTGTGACAGTTGAACGACTAATGCAAGACACATCTGAATCCAGTTCTGTCTGGACTTTTAAACTGTATGAGCCAAGCAATTCCCTTTATTGTCTTAGCCATTTTGAGAACCAGTTTGTTAACTAAAATAACTTAAAATGTTACACTGAAAGATAAAAATCTGTAAAATCCTGGTTTTTTTTTATTTTAATATCAAATTTAGATATAAAGGGATCACTTTTTACAGTACTTTGATGAGAGACAAATGGGAATAGCCTTGGATGCTCATTCCTTTCCTTCATTTGGCAACCTAGCAAGGAGCCAGTTCCCTGGATTGAGCAAGCCTGGGACAAAGCCATTGGATGACGTCTATATTCTTGACACATAAGGGTGTTTTCAGGACCCTTGTATGCATTCCCTACTGTGGTTCCTGGATTCACAGATCATTTGAAATAGCTCCTTATTTAGAAAAACTAAGTTATTTAGCAGCTCTTGGGCTGACCTATACAGTTTTTGCCCGTGAGGGGATGGAGTTAACGGTTTCTCTGAAATGCTTCCATTTGCAACTCTTCTTCCTGCTGGCCAAGGCAAGTCCCCCATCTACGCACCACCGCAGACTCTCTCTCTCTCTCTCTCCACACACACACACACACACACACACACACACACACAATCTTCACATCATACATATTTTTATGACTTCCAGGAAGAACTTAAATATTTTTAATATAGTTTCTTAGATGAAAGATCAAATAGAGGAATATTAAAGGATAATTATAAAATGTGTTATTGCTTATTAGTACAACAGCATTAAGAGGGTTTGGTAAATATTGACTGGGACAATTATAGAAGACTTACTCTTAGAAGTGCTTTACAAACATGAACTGAATAATTATCTCCCTTCATGAGGTAGTTATTGCAAGAGTGGTCCATTGTGTGATATAGGTCATCATAAGGAACTTGTTAATTAATAGCTTAATAGTAGTCCACATTATAACAATGATAATAACAGACCTGTTTCTATTGATGAGAAAGTTAATCCTGAAAATGAAATACTCAGTCTTTTGGAAGAAAATTAAGTCATTAAGTGGTTGTTTGTGTACTATAAAACTATTAAGTGGGATATTGGCAAAAGAGCTGAGATTAAAGTTCCCAGGATTTAAGGTAAAACTTCTATCTTGAATGTTATCAATGAGTTTCTTTTTTGATCCTCTCAGCAGAGCTGTCATATTACCCAACTTGATAGGGAATGAGTCACATGGAATACAATGAGTGAGGTCTTGTTGATTGGCTTCCTGCTCAGATTTCCCTTAAGTATGCCATCTTCATTAGTGATACTTTAAAGATGAGTCCTTGTTTCTAAAGTGATTCTTTTTAGAATGTTGTTTAATAATTAAGTAACAAAATACAATCCTAGGAAAGAAGGACTTTAGAAGGTAGAACATCCTCAGAATATTAACTAGGTATACCTCACTTGATTCTATTACTACAAAGAGTTCTGATTATCAATATTTACTTTGTATGTAAATTTGAACCAGATAACAAAGTCATCAGAAGACAAACTATACTTTCTAATGCTCAGCAAAGTATTGAGACAAATGGCCCCTAAATAATCATTTAAGAAACCAAAATTGAAAGACTATCATGTGGAAAAAAGTATATTTGTCCCACAAATGATGTTATGACTTAAACCAAAGGGAAGATGTACATGTAAACATATTTGCAGCAGAATTTACCAATTAGAGCTTCTATCAATGTGACAGGCTATCTAGCAAAGAACTGAGAGCCCCTTCTTTCTGTGTTCAAGCCAGGACTAGACCATCATCTGTCAAAGATGTTTTATGATAGGTATACTAAATTGGGAGAAGACTGGAAAAAAAGATGGCCATTGAGATTCTTGATTCTACAGTGATTCTATGATATTCTAATTTCCAACAGAATTCTACCTGAAATAAATTGTAGCATCCTGGTACATGGTTACCTCTAAGTCATTGGTGAGTCACACTGCACAAATCCTTTTGTTTAGATGCTAACAGAGATGGAGCTATATCCTCATGAGGTCTCTCTATATTGCACCTTCATATAGTTGAGCATTACTCAACAAGTATTTATTGACTTCTTACAGAGTAGAAGTTAAAAACATACGCAGTGCCTATAGGTTGCCTAGTAAATAATCACTCATTTAATAGTTTTTCAATGAACGAATGTGTGAAATTAAAAATATTGTCTGTTCTACTTCAACTTGCTAGTCATAAGACCTTGAGAAAAGTATGGAATATCTTTAATCCAGCCTCGGTTTTTTCAGTTTAAAATTGGGTTTTCAAAGTAGAACCTAGCACCTTTTTCTTCCCCAAAAGGCCAGCATAATGTTGGCTCTCATTATTCATAAGTTATTGAATATGGACATGGAAATAAAGGGACATGTATGAGATCTTCTGGGGAAGAAAACGCAGGAATACACAAGTGAAGGACAATTGATCTAAATCTCTTTTCTTTTTAATGTATGTGTGATTGGGCAGGGAAGTAGATAAATACACTTAGTGACTTAGAATTATGGGAAAATCTGCTTGTGTCCTTTTTGTAAATTGGTAAATCATATAGTGTAAATTGATAAGACAAATTTTGTCTTCTCAGCTTTCAGATTTACTGATTTTGACTGACCTTGTGAAAGATACCCCTTAAAGTAAAATGATGGTTCTCAAGGTTGGCTATACCTTGGAATGACCTCTGGAAACTACTATGCCTGAAATCCAACCCCAGAAATTCTACTTTAATTGACCTGGGGTTCCAGAAATTTAAGAATCGCTCCTCCCCCCTGGATAATTTTAGCAGATAGCCATTGCTGAGAACCACATGGGCAGGAAGAGCACTTTTTTTAATCACCTACTCTAGGATATTGATTGCCTGTTGGACTAAGTGCTTATAGAGTACAATGAGACTAAATTCTATAGGACTGTGGTTCTCAAAGCATGGCCCTTAGACCAGTTGCATCTGTTGGGCACTTGTTAGAAATACACATTTTTTTTTTTATCAACCCCAGGTTTTCTGAGAACTAAATCTAGGATTAGGGTCGAAAAACTATGTTTTGTTCAGGAGATTTTAATACATTCTCACTTGGAAATCACTGCCATTGGAAATACGAAATTTAAAGGATCCCTGCAAAGCCTCTTGTTACCAGTCACATTTAATTTATGTTCTCAGGTTAGCAGAATTGGCAGTACTAAAAAAAGTAAGAATTTAAAGTGAAAGCAAATCAGGAGGAGGTCATAAAGAAGCTTCCCTCCCAGTTAAGGTAAAGAACAGTCTTCTGAGGAGCATTAAATAATATTTCAAGTTGAATAAATAATGGCTCTGTTTTGACAAAATAGAGATTTTCAAACTTAAAATGTGAAGGTATTAAACCCAGGGCAGGAGATTAAATGAGTAAGTGCCCTTGGTGACCTAGAACTAGGTACAATCAAGCAAAACAAGGCAAAAGAAATACATACAATGAATATAAGTAGTAAGATTCTACAGTAAGGAATTTTGAAATGTCTCAAGATGTTTAAATCCAAAAGATAATGCTTTAAATATATGTATCAATTTATTATTCATCTGAGCTAAATAATACCATATTTTATATTTATAATAAATATATATTATAAAAATGTATAAATATATATTATAAATATATTTATAATAATACTTTATTTAGAATAAAGGGTTGTAGATATTTTCTAAAGATTATAAAACAACATACATTATCTGAAAAGAGAATGACCCCAGAAGACCATGTCTTCATTATCCTTTTTTTACCAGCACAAAATACGTACTGAAAAAAAAAAAAAAAACGTACTGAAACAATTGTCCTCTTGAATAGCACTAAGGCCCATTCCCAAGGGAATGTAACCTTAGAACATGGAGAAGAAACATGCCATTCTCAATATGAGTAACGGGGTGTACCTGCTTGATTTGGGGATAAAACAGAGATACAAGAGCAAGGGGAAGGTAGTTTAATGGAGAATTTAGGGGCTGGAAGGGACAGGAATGTAATCTTTTCTTCAGAGTTTTGCCCAGTGTTGACTCTGTCCACAGATTACTTGTCTATGAATGGGTATATTTTGTTTTACAAATATTAGCCAATATTATGGGTATCTTAATCTAGATGTATATTTGTTCATTTTAAACATTAAATATTTTCTGGGCAAGGACTGATAAGACACGTGCATTATTTTAGGAAGAAATAACCCATGAGTTTCCCATGCCAACTGTTTCAAAACCATAATCTCTTCTTGGCATTTTAATGTCTTATTTCTTTTTTAAAAAGAAATAAGATACTGCAGATCAGAAAGAAATCAGATACTGCAAAATATTGTACTAGATTATTTTGCTGCTTATAATCCTGCAAAAGGATCTAGAAATATGTTCTTAAATGAATGAGTGAGTGATATCTAGAATGTATTACAATTTTGGGGAAGATCTCCTATGCTAAATTTCATGGTAATAGACTTAAACATTTTCATCTGCCCATTTTTTAGAAATACCATCATATACCATGTGAAAGTCATAGGGAAAGCTTCTATCAAATAATTAAATTCAACCTTTGTATGCTGGTAACCACAATAAGAGAGATACTTGGGTCTAAGTTGCACAGGGACTTCAACAGCTGTAGACTGAGAAGAACAGTAGACTGAGACCCAGAAGACCATGGTCTAGGGAGACATAGGGGTGACAGCTAACCCACTCAATCCTCAAATCTTATGCTGGATTAAGATTAGCATTATTATGCTGAGGTCTAACATGAAGGGTCATCAGGAAAATAGATAACAATGTTTGTGGTTCAGATTCAGTTAGTTCAGTTAGTAACTGGCCTGTAAGCAGCTCTGGATATGAAGTACTGAGGCAATCTTCTTAGTAATGAGAGCTGAGAAGAAGGAGTCACAAAGTCTGGGCTCTAGTCAATCAAACTGAAGTTCATCAGGATAGTCAGGTACCAGAAGAATAGTTGGCAGTCCATGTAGTAAGTGAAGGAGGTGTTTTGGGGTTTATACCAAGCAAAAATTTTCATAGATAAGCAAAGACCATAGGCACATAGGTCATATAGTGAGCTGGGTCTAAGGCAACCCTCACCTGCCAATGTGTATGGAGGCTCCTAAAAATAACCTATCTTGGCAAGGCTTAGTGGGGGACTGTAGGCTGGAATTCCTGGAATTTCTAGCTGGATGGGAATGAGGGAAGTAGTATAGAATTAGGCCTAGGGAAAAAAGGATCATGGTTCTTCCAATGCATAGAGGGAATGGCAGATTAAGTGCTATGATTCTAATAGCACAGAATTTCTTACAAAAAAGACCGGTAATTTCAGTATGAGTGAGTCTCTTTGAAGTGTCTAACAAAAGAAGGCGCTCTTAGTTTCTTTCCTGTGCTTCTCTCATTCTGAGTCAGGGCCCAGACTTCTGCTAATTTCTGTGTACCCTGTTTCCATTCAGTGTAGCAGGTACAGAGTGTGAAGTGGGAATGCCAATTTCTCTATTAATGATAACAGTAGAAAGGACTGAATAATTAAATGACTATTGTACACAGAGGTTTCATGGGGATTTGTAATTTATAATTTTTTTTTCCAATTATTCAGGGGCATAATGTGGAAAAAGATGAAATTGAAAAGCAAATTGAAAATCTCATTAGTGATGTAGGTATCTCAAGGGCTGATACCAGGTCCTACTTCTGTGGTGGTTTAGACTTTTCAAGTAAAAGACAAACAGGCATGAGTGATTGATGAAAAAGTGTTATTTAGTGTGTTCTGGTTCAGGAAGTTATTGAAAGGGTTGATTGATTCTATTTAACATTATTACCTTCCTATAGTTTTTCTCCATTTCTTTAGTCTTTTTATTCAATTTATGGATAGGGTTGCTAGTTCCCCAAATCAATGTCTTATGGTATTTCTTTATTTGTTCATTTTCTATGAAACTAATAGCTAATTCAATTAGTTTTTTCAGTCTCCCAATTCTAGATATCAATTATTTATTTCTGCTTTTCTCTAGAGTTATTCTTGAAATACACATCCTTTTGTAGTTATTTGAAAATAATTAGATAACATGAGCTGGGATTAGCAGTGCGGTATTTTGCAGACCTATTCCAAGTTTATGCAATGGGAGAATAACTCAGTAAGCAGTAGTGGAAACAAGGCTGGAGAAATGGGGGAAGTTTCCATAAATATGCTAGGAGTTAATATAGAGGAGTAATTGGGAAGTCCATTTCCTGGAATTTCTGAGGGAGCGTGTTTGGCTTTCAACTCTAACTTGGACAGTATTTGCTTTACTCTTTTATAAGAGGTCCAGCTAAATTCCTTGTTACTCCAACCAGAGAATTTTTATCTAGCTGAACTACAGAAACTAGGAAAAGCATAGAAGCATAAAGAAAATTTTCTTCTCATTTTTAAAAACATCAAAAGGAAAATCAAGAATGGTTAAATATTGGAATATTTAATGGGAAAATAATGGTATAAACTATGACAGTTTCAAATAAGACTCCCTTGATTTTTGTCAAGCTTCACTGAAGGAAGATTTTAATTCCTCCTACTCTGTGCTGTGGCCAACCTTAGACTGATGTGTCATACACTCTTGTATTTCACTGAATCCACAACAGCCTGAATTGATGCCCAAGGATCCACAATGGGTTTAAATTAGTGATCCACAAACTTCCAGAAAGCATTTTTGTTTGAGTTTCCTATTCCCTAGTCTGATTCAGTATATCTGGGATAGGATCTAAGATTTTGTATTTTAAAACAAGTACTCCTGAGGATTATGAAGGAGTATATGCATGAACGGAAAACTTTCTGGCCATTACTGAGTCAAAACATGTATTCTTCAAAGTGGCCTTTTGAATGATGAGAAGTCCAAAATATTTAAACATGCACACACACCCTTGAATGTCAAAAATCAACAAGAGGAAGTTCTTTTTTTAATTTTTAAAAACATTTTATTTATTTGACAGAATATGTATATGCAGGGGAGGTGGCAGGCAGAGAGAGATGGAAAAGCAGGCTCCCCGCAGAGCAGGGAGTCCGATATGGGACTCCATCCCAGAACCCTGAGACCTGACCCGAGCTGAAGGCAGATGCTCAACCCACTGAGCCACCCAAGCGCCCCAAGGAAATTCTGCCAAACTATATTTCTGTGAAAATTCTCATCTATAATGGAGTTTATTTCATTGACATGTTAACATAGTAAATTCTATGAGTATGATCATGATTTATAAGTATTAGTCTACAGTGACGTGGACTGAGGCTTTTGTTAAATTCATTGCATTGAAAATACTTGATCTTGGAATGCCTGGGTGGCTCAGTTAGTTGAGCTTCTGCCTTCAGGTTGGGTCGTGATCCCAGAGTCCTGGGATCAAGTCCCACATTGGGCTCCTTGCTCAGTGGGGAGCTGGCTTCTCCCTCTGCCTGCTCTGTCTGCAGCTCTCCCTGCTTGTACTCTCTCTCTCTCTCTGACAAATAAATAAATAAAATCCCTTAAAAAAATGAAAATACTTGATCTTTTTGATACCTCTCTCCCCCAAATATAAGTAACAAAATAAAACAGGGAACATGCAAATCCAAAATTGGTATCTTTGTGGGGGTTTAAAGATTCTAAGTATTAATAGATGTATATATTTATTATGTACCTTATGTATGTATGTATTAGTATGTATTTTATGCTCTCCAACATTATGGGCAACCTAATCATAGGTGTTAGTGAAAATATAAAGAATTAAGACATTTGTATATGCTCTACAACCCAAATTCAACCTGTCTGAACCCACATCTGTGCTGGTCAACACCAGTGACAGCCTCCTGAGAAGGTGTTGCTTTTCACTGCAACTTAACTTTATTGTGGGCATATGTAATCTTCCTGGTTAAGACTCTGAAACCTCTGACAACAGAGGACAAACGTCTTAATTCTTTATATTTTCACTAACACCTATGATTAGGTTGGCCATAATGTTGGAGAGCATAAAATACATACTAATACGTACATGCATAAGGTACATAATAAATACATGCATCTATTAATATGTAGAATCTTTAAACCCCCACAAAGATATCAATTTTGATTATACACAATGAATCATGGAACACTACATCAAAAACTAATGTTGTAATGTATGGTGATTAACATAACAATAAAAATTATAAAAAAAAGAATTAGGTTTCAATGAACTCAAAACATATGAAATTTACATGACAAAATCACAAGTTATAATTTGGAAAATGTGGCCTCAAATTATTGATTCCTACTCTTTGATTAAGGCAACCCTATTAAGTGCTATGGTAAAATATGGCTTCTTAAATTAGAGCACCTCTCTGAATCACATTACGGATGTATGAAATGGTAGTATTCTTTTTAAAAGAAAAACAGTAATGTGTTTTTCTCTTTTGCTTTTCAATATGCCTGACCTTTTCCCCCATTCCCCCATAAAGTGTAAAAATCCAACTTCCAGAGTAGAAGGTGGGATTAAGATGTGGTAGCAGGAATACAGAGAAAGCTAGAACTTCTAGAATTCAAAATAATAGTATGCTTTGAGATGACAGGATCAAAAGCCAGCTATTACTGAGAGAGAATTTTCTAATCTCCTTTAGGCCCTGTTTAGCATCCAATGAAGAAGATAAATTGACAGAAATAGAATACAGATTATTGACACACTTTTAGAAACTATAGAAGAACCCTTTTCTGCAGGCTCTCTCTACAAAATGAATGATCCCAAACCAACATAAAAAAATGTCAAATTATTAATAGGGGTGGAACAGCTTTGTCAGACAAACAGGACTCTTTGTATTTCTGAGCCTTACTTTGTTCTCCTGTTCTGTGAATGTTCCATTGAGAGAGAGTATGCCTGCTATCGGTCATACTGTGTCAGAGTACCTAGTGGTGTCACCACAGAGACGTGGATTGGAGAGTCTGAAATAAGTAATCAAACACATGGCAGAGATGTTGAGGCATGAGAGACAAGAGAAAGTTGAAGCAGTTGGCAGACCCTGTCAGAGTCCCAAAAATGGATAGGTTCAGATATCCAAATCATAGTCTTTTAATGGTAGCATCCAGAGGTAGAACTGGGTCAGATACATCTCAGATGATGCCACCCAGGAAAGGAATGATAAATCTCCTTGCCTAGTCACTGGGTTACTCAAATACTTTCTCCATACTCACATGCCATTTGAGAGTGTCTGGCAGCAGAGGAGATGAATGTGGAATATTGAGTAAATCATCCAATGTAAATCAAAATGGATCAATTGCATTATTAAGTCTTAACAGACTTAAAAGCAGATGGCCCCAAATACAGTTGTTTTATTTCCTCACTATGCATAGGCATAAGTCTTATAAGAAAGATCAGATCAGTTAGAGACAAGAAATGTTATTACATCTTTGTACATTTAGGTACAATATGAATAGACTTGTGACCCAGACACACACATACACACACTCTTCATAAAGATGAAGATTAATTCTCAGAGGTAGGTAATAAGGAAGAAAAATCATTTCCTTACATGAAGTGTAACCCTCAGAGACCCTTGACATCCTGAGAGTATATGAACGTGGCTGGACAGAGTGATGCCATTTTTCTCTTTGGTTCATCTCTTTCAGGCTTTACCTAAAGGCTTGCCCCCTGGAATAAAAAAAATGCATAACCAGCAGGTTTATTACATTTATACATTACATTATTTATTCCTGCTCCTCCTTACTGAGTGCTTCAGCCCCTTGCCACTCCCCAGGGACATCACTGGAACCCACACCAAGCAAGACCCGGTGAGAGGTCCTGTTCCCTCATGACCCCAAGTGAAGACTGAGTCCAGGGTTGATCAAGGACTTCATATGACAGCAACAGCATTGTGGAATGGACAGGGGTCCATCATCCTTGAGCTGTGGCTTGGGCATCTTATTTTTGTTCATTTGATTTTTTTTTTTTTTTTTGAGTGCAGTATCAGAGTTTAGAGGGATTTTTTATTTCCTTGATTAACATGATTTCCCAGGTTGTTGCATCCAGGACATAGCGGCAACCTCAGCCTTAAACTTTGTTTCTGCTCCTACCCTGGAGCCCCAGGCAGCGTGGAGAGGGTCTAACCCCTGCCCAACCACCCTATTGTAAGGAAACTCCAGAAATTCAACTGGCTTCCAAACTGGAAGGAAAAAAAAAAAGGCCTCAACAGCCTACTGAGAGCTATTCAGGGACTGGCAGAAATGTTTCTGTATTCAGCCTAGAGAGTACTCCTCCTAGGAAGGGTATTCCCACTGTATCATCCCCATCCTCTCCCTGGCTAGTGATAAAAATAATAATAATTTTTGTTCAAATTATGATGGAACAGGAGAGCACTTCTGAAATGGTGAAGGGCTTCCAAAACTCTTCACCATAAACCTAATGAGAACGCTTTCAAAAAATGTCAGAATCAACTTTTTCAAACCTCTGAACAATAACCATATGCTTGCAGCAGTCAATGGAGTATTTGTTAAAGAAAAATGTCTGACTCTCCCAAGCTTTGCAGCATTTTAACATGCCCCATTCACTGTCTCTCTCTCTCCCTAGCTCTAGTGCTTATACTCCTGAAAGCTCTCAAGTTCCAGAGCAGCATGTGTGTTGATACAGAAGCAGAGTAATGCACTCTCCCCATAACTATGTCATATTTTGTTGCCTAGATGCCAAAGGAAGTTCTACCTGACCCCAAAATCATAGTCTTTAATAAATGTTACTCCATCAGCTTTTACTCTTACCTTTCTATCCAGAGGCTCTTGCCCAGATACCATGCAATTCCTTCCATAGAGCTTTCTTTAGCCTACTACCTACTCCTTAACAAAGCATCCTATGTGCCTCAGTTGCAAAATTAAGGATCCCATTTAGATCAATGGATGCAAAACCATTCTGGGGCATGTCCACTTCATTGTACAATTCTAATATTGTGAGTTATGGAGGCCCTTTCCAGGCATTGGCTGTGATGTGTATGGGATGTCATTGTACAAATACACCAGCAAGGCTGAGCTCTTTGATCTACAGTGTCTGTTCTATAAATATGTATCCTTTTCTCTAGTAATTCATTTCTATTTTATTATTTTGTATGTATAATTATAACTTTATGTGCTAAGGATCTGACTAGGTCAGAAAAAAACACTATAATAAAAAATAACATAAGTGTATTTCATAACAATTCAGTGCTATTGTACATATGTGTAGTTTGATGTAAAAAAATAGCTGAAAAGAGTCTCATGGGTAAAGGAGTTAGACAGGAATTATAGAATTTGAAGGGGTCTCTGAGTACTTTAGGCCAGGTTCGCAACTGTGAAACTATTAACATTTTGGGATGGATAATGCTCTGTTGCATTGTAGGATGCTTAGCATCACCAGCCTCTCCCCACTAGGTGCTAATAGCTCCCCTACCCAGGTTATGACAATCAGAAATGTTTCTTTGAGGGGAGAGGGCAAAAATGCCTCTCCCCCCACCAACTGAGAACCACTTTTTAGTCAAACCCCTTTATGTTTAGAAGGGAAATTGCTTAGTGATTTCAAATGAATTGATTTTAGTGACATACAAGTCAAAGCAAAATCTGGTTAGAGGACTTTTGTGACTACTTGTCCGTGTTCCTCTTGATATCACTCTCAATAAAGGCAGTGAAGACAGAATAGATCTTAAAATACTGAAATTTTACTAATTTTATGATTCAACTGAACTAGTGACAGGTATATAGTTCAATATTTATCAAATGTTTGCCTATCTTCCTTTTTTATTGCCTTCAGTATAATGTCTGAAACAAGGTAGTACTACAGACGATAGAAAGAACTGGATTCAGTGTGTTCTTTTAGGTTGAACTCTATAACTATTGTCCACAATGCTGACTAGACTTTCTGAACTTTTTTAAATGGGAGAGAGGTAAGATTTATAAAAGATATATTGCTAAGTAATCTAAGGAAAACCATGAGATTACAGCTGAATGGTGACTTTTAGAAGGTGTAATTCTGTGGCATTTCCCCCTTTCTACTTATATGTTGGGTCAAGCGAATAGATGAATTTATTCCATTTTCTGTTCTCATTACAGGTTTTGTCAGGAAAAGTGAGTTATCACAGAATTTTATTGTGTGATACATTTGGTGAATTATAGCCGTGAGCAGAAGATGGTTAACCTCTCTTATAATTATATATCTTGGTTGACTATTCTGCCCTTTCCAAGTTCTTCTGGAATAAAAATTTACCTCTTAATCTCTATATAAATTTCAGATGATAATGCTTAAATGAAACACTTAGAAGGGTTAAAAGTATTTCCCTGATGAACAAAAGTGTCTACTGATAAGCTGATTTCAAACAAAAGCAAGTTTCCAACAAGCTTTGTTATGTGAGGAATGTAAAAATATTTCAGATCTCCTAAAATAACATTTGATGTAGGACATAAGCTGTGCAAAACATTGTGCTGGTTTTCAGAAATGAGAACGCTTATAATGAGTAATTCACCTGATTTCCTACTTGCCCTAAAAGTTTTACTGCTGACTCTCTCAAAGGATCACCATAAAAAGTTGTAAAACACTTAAGTTTATTTTATTAACATCAAATGCAGTAAGAGAGAGCACCACCTTTAGAGGCTCTTAGTTATGTCTCAGAGCGGGGAGATCAGAGGAGGTTATGATTTTCGAATTGGGATGTGTAATTTTTAGGTGGGTCTTGCAAAGAGAGTAAATGGTTGAGATAGAATAGAATTTATGACATACTGGCTTTGGATTGGTGGATACAGTAAGGTCTTAATGCAAATTTGATAAGCAAGTTGTAAGCCTTCATACAAAACTATTTTAGTTGGGTTTTAGTCTTACATTCTAGAAGTAATATTTCCTGGAGGAAATAATTTATTTTGCTCATTCTCAGCATTGTTAACCGTATGCCTGGCCCCATTATTGTTTAACACATAGACAGGAAAATATGCCTGATTCCAATAAGGCAGGGAAGGAAAATTATGTCCATTTCTGTTCCAAAGGTCAATTTAAATTCACAGTTACTATTAAGACACTAAACAAAATGAGACTAATATTAAAAACAGAGCATCCTGGGTAAGACAGATGGCCCAAAACAACCCCACATAAGAATTTCCTAACCCTGTGTTTATTGGGAATATACGGTGGGATTTTTTTCTCAGATCTTTCACTTGCCAGTTAGTTATTATATGCTCACTGGATTAAAGATCCTTGGCAAGGAGCTATAGAGATATAATACAAACAATACATTGGCCCCTGCCAATCAAGCAAAAGTTATATTATCTTTCTCTGACTTATTGGTTGGGGAATTGGGATCCTTATTAACCAAGAAAGCAATAAAGGTATATATAGTGTAATCACTTTGGGCAAAGTTCTGGGCTATAGAATATGGAAACCAAAGATGTATAAGATGTGGCTCTTAACCTCAAGGAGTTCACAATCTAATTGTAGAGATAGCAAATTTGTAAAGAATAATTTTTTATGTTAAAAATTGCTAAATTGTACGATATAGTTAAAGAATCAGCAATGTAATAAACTGTGCCAGTCATGTGAAATAAGAGAAGGCAGAGAAGGATATTCTATGAAGTTCAATAGAACTTCCAAGTGGAAGATAAGGTTTTTTGCATAGATCTAAATTTAATCCTTTGATCAGTGTATGAACCCAGAATTTCTCTGTAAGCATTTATTTCAACCTGTTTTTAAACACACAGATGAGAGGTTTAGGAAGAAATATTTGAGTTGCATTTTTTGCAGAGCCAAAACTAGCTTGAAAACTGATATAATTAGTTAAAACTATTGAGCATGTACACAGGACTTTAGTAGCTTCTGTAAGATCTATAAGAAAGGGACCTCAGATTTTCAGAAATTCTACGGAAACAGAATTAAAACAATAATAATGGTTTAAGGTCTGAGAACAGGAGCCTAAAATACAGTCATAGGTGAGAAAGTGGATCCCACAGTACTGGCAACCTGTTCAAGTATAAGATTCTCTGTTTCCTTCAAATTTTGTGCTTTTAACATGTAAATGTTAGAAAATAAATACTTATGATGAGGTAATAGGAATTCAGAGAACAGAGACTTTATCCATTTACTCTAAATGATGGATTTAGTTGCTTTCCTTAGACATAGCCTGAGTTTATGCTCGTGATTCATTTGGATTCTGACTTGTACATGATCAAGGTTTATGAGAATATAAGAGCTTGTCACATGCAGCAAAACAGTCTCAATTGTGACAATCCTACAGCAACTCATTAAGTAGCCCAAATGTCCTAGCAGATAGATCAATCTTTTTAATCACTTTATCAATAGTAAAGGCATAAGGAGCTAACATTAAGCATACATACGAGAAAGATATCACAAATTTATCTCGTTATTACAGAATCCTTAAAAGAAAATTTCAAAAGAGAATTAAATTGAATCCACTTAATTTTACAGAGACATGTAAATTATAAGCTGTATAGGCAGAAGCAATATAGTTGTAGAGGACATGTGATCACAAAAGAGGGTGAGTCTTTGAAAAGGAGAATGTTTGGAAAGGGATTTCATTGTCATTTAGCTTTGACTCTGTTGCTCAACAATATCTCTGAGTAGCAAATACATTGTGCAAGTGAGTGAGGAAGGAGCTCCTATCTTAATACTGTGTGATAAAAACATTACTTCAGACTCAGGTCAGTTGTTCAGGGCCTTATTGGTATTTTCTCATAACCTCTAATTCAGAAGAATTTTTATCTATGATCCTTTATACTCCAAATTCAGGATAGCCTTTTTTTTTTTTTACAACCTTCAATTTCTATCAAAACTGATCTTTCCTAAGTTTTAGAGCCATATTCATGGATTTTAAAGCAACAGCTAGGAGCCTGACTAATTCATCTAGATGTTTTAAACTTTAAATGAGAGTGAGCTGTATCATAATCTATCACTTTACTATCTTAAGGTACACTTTGTATGTGAATCGATGTCTTGAGGAATTAATGACTTAATTTAGAGGTGACAAATCCATGGTGAAGAGTTGAGAGTGATGGTGTGTAGAGGTTAGCACCGTTACATACTTGGGCTGGACTTCTAACTGGAGTCAGATGCAAGCCTAGTGTCTGCCAGCAGGCAGAGATCAGGGATGACTTTGCATGCATACAGTCTCCTGTATTCTGTGGTCCATCTCAGCTCTACAGTCCCTCATAGAGCAAACATTCCCCGTAAGTGTTAGTTTCCTGCTATGAGACCCTTACCTGTCTTTCAAGAGTTCAGAGGTAGAAAGGAGGAAGGAAAGGAAGAAAATGTTGAAAACAACTGCCTTTCAACTGTTCTACCAGTGTCTGATTCTATAAATAAGATGTGATAGGCACTATTGAGCACAATCCTGAAGAATCTTTCACCTTTTGTTTCTGCTTTGTTATGGTTGTTGTTGCTGTTATTTTATATTTCCAAAACACATTACTTCCCAATGTCTTATTCTATAATACTAAGATTCTAAGACAATTTACAGGCAAAATTAGGAGTTTCACATCTGCCTCTAGCTTACTGTCAAGATTAAACAAGACCCTATATTAGAAAGTAAATTATAAATGATAAGCATGTCACAAATGTAAAGTATCCAGTGGCTCCGCAGAGGCAGGAAAGAGAATGACCACCTCATATGGTCGAGGACGTCTGAATAATAGCAGTCTCATTTTTGCTGGATTTTTGGCATTATCTGAGTAAAATAGTGGAATCAATTGAACAAAATTAGGCAAAGTTGTTTTTGTTTTGTTTTGTTTTTTGGTCATTAGCATTACCACTTAGTTCGTGAATTCATGAATTCATTTATTTTCTTCATTTCTTCACTCATGACTGCCTCTTATATGTACAGTACTGTGGGAGGCAATGTGAAGGATATAAAAAAATATAACCTCTGGTTCCTGACTTGTGAGAATCAGAGAGTAGTTGGACAAAAGATGCATATAACAGTGACAGACATGGTAGTTGAGAGAATGCCTAATGAGCTGTCAAGATGGTAATTTCAGAAGTGGATGACATCACCGGGTATGGGAGCAGGGAGTTAAGGCAGCATCCTGGACAAAGTGGGACTTGCAACCAGGAAGAAAGAATAGGTAGGGACCCAAACTTCTCTGTCAAAGAACAACTTTAATTGATCTCCTATGAAGGCCAAAGGAACATCAAAGGGTAAATTTGAGTCTTCTACACCTGGCTTCTATGGACATTTTTTCTTTCCATTCATCCATTCTCAATTATCTGCCCCAGCCTTTGAAATCACTCAATCTTCTAGGAATATCTGTGTCTGTGATTCTGCTTGACTTGTAAAAGGAATTCATGCGTAAAGGCTATTAACACATTCATCATCAAATGAGGTCTGCCACCAGATTTATGTCCAGACCAACCTTACTCTTTACAATACAATCCATTAACTGTGCATAAACATGTTCAAGCAATTTAGATAATGTGGGTAATGGTGAAACTGAGTGATAGCCATGCCCCAGGGTGAAATGATTCAAAACTGGTGGCATTTTAAATTTCCTGGCCAGATGTTAACTGATTGTTTTGATAGCAAATTAAACAGAGAGAGGTAAAAGGGGCAGAACTCCAAAGAATTATCATTGCCAGATATCTTTCTTCCCTAGATATCCCTGTGTGGCCCCAAAATGGATTTATTCACATTTTATTCACCTTCTTACTTTATTCATACACACACACACACACACACACAAACACACACACACTGTTTTTGCTTAAATACAAATTTGGCTCCCCAGAATATTTTAGAGCTGGGAGGGAAGTGTACTTTGGCCTTGGTTTTAGAATACTTAGCATGAAAATTATGTATTATTACATTTCAAAGGAAACTTGGAATTTATTTTATACAGTCCTAATTATATAGATGAGAAATTGAGGTCCAAGAGGCTTAAATGGCTTACCCCAGGTTAGATCATTATTGGCTGTTGAGCTAAGAACCTGGTATATTTCATGCCTCCCTAGAATTTCCCAGCTCATCATGCTGGGCTAGGTTAGAGGTAGATAACTCATGGACGTTATCCTGCTAGGCTTCTATGAGGTGATTCCCTGATGATATATTCCCATGATTCCCTGTATGATTTAGAGAGTTCTGTGTTGAAGAGGGTTTTTCCTGTTTCTCTTCTTGACAAAGCCCACTCTCAAAAATAATTTGGTGCTTCAGTAGTATTAATATCAATATTAATAATTGTATTGGGTGCTTACCACATGCCACACACATGATAAACACTTAACATACATCATCTCAGTTAATCCTCACAGCCTGAGAAATATTGTGAGTCCACTTTTACCCATGGGAGACCTGAGGCTCAAATGAGTTACAACTTGCCTAAGGTCTTAAGGCTGGTAAGTGGGGGTGTAGGGATTTGAATTTGGGTAGCCTGACTAAAATATGTTTAAATGTACTGAGAAACACAGACATCAAATCAAGAGTCATCCCTCTGGTTTCTCATAATTTGATTTAATAATTGCAAAAGGTTAGGAGGACTGGACAGAGTGATCTACATACTTACAGACTTATCTTAGAAAAATCACAATAATCAGTGATTTTATTTTTCTTAAAATTAGGTCAACAATTGTAAGCACCAAAATAGTTGTTTCAGTCAAGTTTTTCCAATTACTAGCTCCTAAAATGGAATGATCTAATAACCCCTTTAGAACTATACTTTGAAACTATTTATCCCTATCTAACAAAACTTTACAAAATGCTTTTGTGAATGATAAGCAGTTCAGCCTAATAGATGAAAGCACTCGGTGGCCACAAAGCCTATTTGAATTTTGGCTCAGCTACTTTCTATCTTTATGACCTGGGCTAGCTCTTTAGTATGTTTGTCATCCATTTTCTCATCTGTTAAAAAAAAATGGTTAGAATAATAATTCCTACCTCACAAGACTGTTGTAAGGGATAAATATATAAACAAATATGCAGCAACTTGCCAAAGGATAAGTACTGTATAAATGTTAGCCATATTATTATTCTATGCTAAGTGCCAGGTTCTAATTGCTGCTACTTAGACCTGTGATTATAGGAAGATCTTTATGTGATGAGATATATACCCGTTTAACTTAAATTGAAAAAGACCTCTCAGGCTTCACATTCCTGGACTTGTTATACTACTGTAACACTTTTAAAACCATAGGACTTTTTATAGGTTTGATTTTGTAGGAAACAGACTCTGAGATGAAAC
Source organism: Eumetopias jubatus (assembly GCF_037043125.1). Lineage (NCBI taxonomy): Eukaryota > Metazoa > Chordata > Mammalia > Carnivora > Otariidae > Eumetopias > Eumetopias jubatus. Next base: position 30,741,973 of record NW_028274822.1, read on the forward strand.
TTTAGCATGTATGATGTTTATTAAAGGGTACTCCTGGGATCCCACACCTGTGAAAGGGAAGAGAAGAAAGGAGAAGGGAACAGAGGGAGAATTTATGTTGCAATCAATTCCCAAGGACAGTCTCAGCCAACACGATTTGAGAGAGTTAGAATTGCCTTTTTGGATTGTCCTCAATTGTGTCAAGATGGCCAGACCTTTATCTTTCAACATGGGTTCAGACTTTGTATCACCCTGGAATCACACTGGAATGGCACTTGGGCTAGGCAATTTGGAGGAATCCAATTCCCAAAGGAGCTAATATGGAAGACTGTTCGGTGACCACCATCCTCCTGGAAGCTGGGCAATAAGGTCTTCATTGTAGGGGCACTTAAGTGGAATATCACAGTGTCTATGACAAAACTTTATAAATTCATGAAAAGTTAGGTTTATAAATCTGACAGCCAGCCTGATAACATTTTTAGTTATCTGTCTTACCTAGGTTCTGCTGACTGACTGCCCAGAACATACTCTGTTCAGTTCTAATGCTCATTTCCTTTGTTTTTATAAAATGTTTGTGTATAGTGTGTATGTGTGTGTGTATGTGTATATATATAAATAATGTGTATATTATATATGTAAATAATGTGTGTGTGTGTGTATAATGTCTTCATTCTTGGAACCCTAAAAATTATAATATTTCAGACTATAATTATTACTCCCCAAAGGCCTACATAGAACACAGTTATTAATAATTTCAGCTATCTGCTCAGCAAGGAAAATATGAAGTAAAAGTTAAATTTCTTTGATAAAAATATAAGTATTTTTAAAGATTAGAAATTATGGTTATATAGACTGGAAAAATGGCAAGTGTTGTGGAGCAAGAAAAAATTCTCTACCCTTGGGCGCCTGGGTGGCTCAGTTGGTTAAGCGACTGCCTTCGGCTCAGGTCATGATCCTGGAGTCCCGGGATCGAGTCCCGCATCGGGCTCCCTGCTCAGCAGGGAGTCTGCTTCTCCCTCTGACCCTCTTCCCTCTCGTGCTTTCTCTCTATCTCATTCTCTCTCTCAAATAAATAAATAAAATCTATAAAAAAAAAAATTCTCTACCCTTTTAAATTCTTCTGGCTGGTATAAGAATCAAACTGAAATGAGACAGGTGAACAGGAGAAAAATAAAATTTAATGGCTTACATACATCCTGTATACATGAGAGAGACCCAGGAAAACTGAGTAACTCCCCCAGATGATTGAAGCCATCACCATAAATACCATCTTCACCCAAACAGAAGATGATGTTGAGAGTGCGGTGTCAGTGCTGAGAACTTACTAGGAGTAGCACAGTAAAGAACAGTAAGTTTGTTATACAGATTTAAATCCATGCCTTCTCCATTGATCAAAGGTTTCTAGAGATTGAGTTATCTCCCTTTTCCTGGTAGAGCAAGAGAGATATTTTAACTAATGGAAATTTCCCTTATAAATATTTCTTACAAAAGGGTAACTTCTACTAGGTTTTCAGAACTTAAATTCTTGTACCTGCAAATAATACGTCAAAGAGGCATAGCCTGGTGATAAAATTTGCTCCCTTACACAGGTTTGACCATCTAGATTGGGGTACATTCTATTTATTAAAAGAATTACCTATAATTTATATAGAACAGAAAAATATCTTTAAGGACAATTTGCTACTTTTTTCCTTTTAACTTAAAACTACTTCCAGTGGAGTCTGATAGAATACAGAAAAACAGTCACGGCTTATTCATGGAATTTTTCCAAACTCAAAGGAAAACTCAAGCTCAACTCAAAGGAGAAGTTTCAACATATACATTTGAGTATGATGTTTGTTCTGGATTTTTTCTAGTTACTTCTTATGAGTTTGAAAAAATTCCCATTTTTTACTCCTAGTAAAATCTGTCGATGAGGTGAATTACATTGTTTGACTTTTTAAAATATTTTGAATTCCTAGAATAAACTCAACTTGTGATGTATTGCCTTTTCTATATTGATGGATTTAGTCTGCTAATATTTAGCTTAGGATTTTGGCATCTGTGTTTGTAAGATTGGTCTTTGATTTTCCACTGTTGTAACTTTATTATCAAAGCCGACACCATACCAAGCTAGAAGAATTTGTATAAGATCATTTTTTCCCTAAATATGTGGTAAAATTCATGGTGAAATTTACCATTTCTTTTGGTAGTTTCTTAGTTATGGACACATCTTCTTTCATCATTGTAAGACTATTCTGATTTTTTGTCAGTTTTAAGTATTTTTCTGGGAATTTGTCAATTTAAAATAAATTATCAGAGTTATCTTCCTTGTCATTTTTTCAGTGTCTAATATAGGAGGTATATATGCTACCTTTCTTCCCACTGATTTTGCTTACTTTCCATTTTTCTCTTTGTTCAGTATGTCCAGGAGTTATTTCAACTTTTAGTTTTTTCAGGGTTTTTTTTCAGCCATTTTTTTTATTAGATTAATTTATGCTCCTATGCTTCTTGTTTTCTTCTTATTGTCTACTATGTCTTTGAGTTTAATTTCTTATTAATTGCTTAATTCTTATGATTAATATTTATCTTTGTAATATTTATACTTTATTTCTCATATATGCATAAAAAGAAAAAGTTTGAATTTCCCTCAAAACACAGCTCTAGCTATATTTCCCAAGTTTGAAACATTGATGCTTTCTTCATAATTTATTTCAAAGTATTTACTTATTTCCATAGTGACTTATTCTTTGATGCATTAATTGTTTTTTTTTATTCAAGTATAGTTGACATACAATGTTATATTAGTTTCAGGATAGCACATAGCACAGTGATTTGAAAATTCTATATATTAGTTAGTATTCACTATGATAAGTGTAGTCACCATCTGTTACCATACAATGCTATTACAATATTTTGACCATATTCTCTATGCTGCACTTTTTATCTCCATGATTATTTATTTTATATCTGGATTTCCACCCCCTCTTAATCCCCTTCACCTGTTTCACCTATCTCTCCACCCACCTCCCCTCTGGCAACTACCAATTTGTTCTCTTCATTTATAAGTCTTTTTCTGTTTTTCTGTTATTTTTATTCATTTGTTTTATTTTTTTAGACTCCACATATAATTGAAATCATATGATATTTGTCTTTATCTTATTTCACTTAGCATACTGCCTTGTAAGTCTATTCATATTTTCCCAAATGGAAAGATCTCACTCTTTTTTATGGCCAAGTAATATTCTTGTGTGTGTGTGTGTGTGTGTGTGTGTGTGTGTGTGTGAGAGAGAGAGAGAGAGAGATGGAGAGAGAGAGACAGAGGGATCACATCTTCATTCCTCTTTCAATAGACACTCAGGTTGCTTCCATATCTTGGCTATTGTAAATAATGTTACAATATACATAGAGGGGCATATATCTTTTTGAATTAATGTTTTTATTTTCTTTAGGTAAATATCTGGTAGTGGAATTACTATATTACATGGTATTTCTATTTTTAATTTTTTGAGGAATCTCCATACTGTTTTCCACAGTGGTTGTACCAATTTACATTCTCACTAACAGTATGCAAGGGTTTTCTTTTTTCCACATCTGTACCAACACTTGTTATTTCTCACCTTTTTGATATTTGTCATTCTGAGTGGTGTGAGGTGATACTTCACTGTGGTTTTAATTTGCATTTTCCTGATGATTAGTGATGTTGAGCATTTTTCATGTGTCTGTTGGCCAGCTAAATGTCATCTTTGGAAAAATGTCTATTCAGGTCCTCTTCTCATTTAAATGAGATTATTTTTGGTACTATAGGAGTTCTTTATATACTTTGCATATTAACCCCTTATTAGATATACCTTCTCCCATTTAATAGGTTGCCTTTTTGTTCTGTTGATGGGTTTCTTTGCTGGGCAGAAACTTTTTATTTTGGTGTTGTTCAGGCCTTGGTTATTCATATATTTATTAATATCTAATATAAAAATATCCTTCTATTTTTTATACTATGAATAATAGAAATAAAAATAAACACTCTGAATGATTTTTATAGTAATTGTTTATTTTTATTCCTATTATTCATAGTATAAATTTATGCTCAATTTGTACTTTAGATGTGCTCTTACATATATATACACACATATATAAAATACAAAGACCTTATAGTTATTATAATTGTTTAGACTATATACAAAAAATGTGACAATTCTAGTAAAATTTCTATTCTCCTGAGAAAAAGAGGGGAGGGAATTGTATTAGATAGGATGACCCTAAATGACCCTTGGTATTATATAATGCCCTCTACTTGTGCATGAATATGATGAGATCTCACGTCTGTGATTATGATACATTATTTGAAGAAAGGAAGATTCTCCAGATGGACTCAGTCTAATCACATAAACTCTTGAGCAGAGTTTTTCCCAGTTGGTGGCAGAAGGAAGGGAAGTCAAAGACATTGTCAGCCTTGATGCTTTTAGGATGGAGATGGCCATAAGAGAAGGAATGTGGGCAGAGAACACCTCTAGGCTCATAACCACTAAGGAAACAAGACATCCTATCTGTAGACTACAAAGAACTGAATTCTACCAATAAGCTGAATGAGTTAAAAATGGTCTCTTTCCCCTGAACATCTACATGAGAGTCTAGCTCACTTGACATTTTTATTTTGGCCTCGTGAGATCTTAAGGAGAGAACCTTGGTGTCATCCCAAATATTTGACTTACAGTACTGTGAGATAATGAATAGTGTTTTATTAACCCAGTAAATGTGTGGCAATTTGTTATACAGCAAACAAAATAATGCAGGCTACATCTGATAGTCATCACATAGACAAGAGATTGGGGAATCTTTGTGAAAGATTGTCGAAGGATGTTGACTTAGCCCCTGCTAATTATCAAAGAGACCATGGTGATTACCTGTTTCATTCTTCTTAATTCTCAATGCATTCATCCCTCTTTTCCAAATACCATATTGGGATTACCCTAGTCAAGCTTACCGATAATTTATTTGTTGTCTTATTTGATGGACTGTCTTCATTTAGTATCTTATTTGAACTTTTCACACTATTGAAAAGGTTAACTACTGCCTAGGCTCTAATCCCTTTTCCTTTTAGCCTTTAATTTTTACTGCCCCATGGAGTTCTGTCTTCAACTCTTTTTCTCTAAATAAACATCTCAGCAATCTCTTCCATTCCCACAGTTCTACTGGTCTTCAATATGCTAATGATATTAAATCTATATTATCAAATTTTTTTTACTGATTATATATAGGATATATAATCCTATATATCCAACTTCTCAATTTTTATATCCTATAGGTTTCTCAAATTCAAGGCATTCAAAATTGAACTCCTAATCTTCCTGCAAACATTCTTAGGTTTTTGTGGCAATTAATGGCAGCAATGTGCACTAAGATGCCCTATACAAAAACCTTAATATTACCCTTAATAACTTCACCATCCTTCTATACAATTAATAATCACATATTTTCAAATGGTTTTTAGCATGTATGGCACTGTTTTAGTTATCAATTAGATTCTGTATTTTTAATAATTCTTAAATCATTCTAGTCCTATCTCTGGCTGGAAGTAACATATATCCTCTTCTAAGAATATTTTTATCCCTTTTCTTAACCAGAGTAACTCAAATTATCTTTCAGAGGCTGTCTTTTACATCACTTCCTTTGGAAAACTTAATCTGTGTTCTGAGCCCTCTCTTAAGCTGAGAGACCCTGTTTCATCACTGTCTCTGTGGTCATTGCTACAAATCTCAACAATTTTCCGATATCCAGTCTCAGTTGTATACCTGCCAAAGTTCTATAGAAATAGGTCACAATGACTTTCTAAATTGGGAAACCCCTGAGCTTGCTTGCTTTATTCCAATGTCACTGAGGACAATATAATGATAAATGAACAGAGTTATGCTTTAAATCTGGATCTCTAAATGTGTGTGTGTGTGTATGTATTCCTACTTTAGTTCTTTTCCTTTGTGACTCTGTGTCTGAATTCTGTGCACCAAGTTTTCAGACAGGTAGTCATGCCCTTGAAGGGATGTTAGAGCATCAAAGAGTTTCATAAAACTTTATCTGATAATCTCAAAATTATTATCCTGAGATTAATATTTTGTTGCTTCCTTTTGGTATCTTATTAGTGGGGACACAGGAGAAGTTCACAGAAGAGACCTATATATAGCTAAAGATTTTTGAAAGGCAGAGATGGCAGATTTTAAAGTTCATGGGTTTTAGGCATTAATCATTAATATAAGAAGTCTTCATGGATGGTGGTTTTAGTTGAACATGTTGTCCCCTTCTCATTCTCTCCTATCCTAAGTGTGGTGTCTCTCTTTGGAGCTCCCATACCACTGTGCTTACCCCTATTACGGCATTCATTACACTCTATGCGATTGCCTGTTTACTGCCTTGACAAGAAGGCAATAGCTATTTGATGACAAGATACTTAACATTATTCCCCATTATATCCCTAATGCTTAAAATGATATCTACTGTACAGTAGTTGCTAGGTAAATATGGTGAATTTAACTGATTCCAACAAAGACATGATATTAAAAATATCACTGGCTTAGAGATTGATGGAGACCTGATATTCACTGAACTTTCTTGGGCCTCAGTTTTCTATACCTTAGAATGATATTAGAAGAGATTATCTCCAAGTTTTCTTTCCACTCTAACAGATTATAATTCTAAGGGGCTGAAGTCACCAGGACCTGGTCATCTTCATTTCTTGAGCACATTTTCTTTTAAATGACTTCATTCCTAAATAGTCATTCTTCATGCTTGCACGATGGTTGCCAATAGTACATCTCAAGGACTATACAAGCAGGGAAGAGATTTTCTGTTCCCTAATAGCTTGAATGAAAGTCTTATACCTGATTCTCATTGACCTGAAAAATGTGTTCCTATGCCCATCATCACTGTTGTGAGAGGGGATATAATTCACTAATTGATTAGGCCTGGGTTGTGTACTCACATCTGGGTTGGGAGCTTGAGTCAGCCTCTTTTAAACCATATAAATGTTAAAAAGATAATTACCATATGGAGAATTTGATGTTGTTAACCTAGGTAAGGAGAAAACATGGTGAGTATTGAAAAAAACAATTTCACAAATACCCAGTACAATGAATGAATGACATAAATATTAACACTAAGTACCCCAAATGTATTAAGTGAAAATTTAACATCTGGAGAGAAAGCATCCCCTCCTAATATATGTCCTTTGGAAATTTCATTAGGTTAAAAAGAATATGGACCCTACCCAGTATTGTAATTTGTATTTTCAAGTTGTACCTTATTTGACATACATCTGTTATTGGTATATATCATTAAAAATAGTTTCACAAGTTTATACTTCCTTACATCTATCCTAGCTTAAGGCCAACACTAGATATTCACTCCATGCTAACTACATGGGCATTGACTTCTTTATTGATTAAGCTAAGTGATTTGGTGGAAAGTTAGTTTTGCTATAGCGGAAACTATTAGGACTGAGTATTTTCTTTATCAAGCTGTAATACATTTCTTCTTAATTAAAGTGAGGGATTGAAATTTTATCTCAGCTTGAGGTAGGAAGGTGAAATAAATGAGTTTTCTCTTAAAGTTCCAGGTCTGCCTATATGTTTGATAAACATCTGAGGAGCAGATTTATAAGATTCTAGTCACTCCACCTCCTATAATATAGATGTACATAAATTAACTTTTATACAGAGTTATTTTCAATAAAATGGTTTGAGGGAAATCAAATATTTTACATCAGTAATTTATATTTGCATCTTCAATTTCAGCCTCTTTCTGACTAGGTAATTTATACACTTTTGTTAGAGGATGACAGACATCGATGATAAGAGACCCAAGGCGATTTTATTTCCTAGACAATTTGATAACATCCCTGTACCCTTTCCACCAGATGGAAACTAAGTTAAGTTGTGGGTGTGATATATATTAATGGATCAATGAACACAAATAGAATTAACAAATGACAGTCAGACGTGCATCACAGCAGAAGGTGAATCTGGCAAAGATCCTGAAGGAATACTTTCCCCGGGAGGAAAATGTCATTAATAGACAAATTAGTTGCATATCATCCCAGAGCAAATACTTTTTTACTTCCTCAATTGATTGGAAGCTGCCTGAAACAATGGGGAAACACAGCAGAAGTGAATATTAGTAGGAATAAATGTGAAGCTCTGACTTTGTTTAAAAGCATTCATTATATGACTCTGAGAAACAAACTGAGAGTTCTAGAGGGGAGGGGTTAGCCTGGTGATGGGTATTAAAGAGGGCACCTACTGAATGGAGCACTGGGTGTTATACGCAAACAACGAATCATGGAACACTACATCAAAAACTAATGATGTATGGTGATTAACATAACAACAAAAAATTATTAAAAAAACTAATCATGTAATGTATGGTGATTAACATAACATAATAAAAACATTAAAAAAGAAAAAAACATCCATTATATGAATACAGGATGCAGGATATACAAGACTTAGGTGGCATGAGCTATCTGACAAAGCTCTGGAAGGCTGAGTGAAAATAGAGACTCAGTGTGCCCTCATGGCAAGAATTAACTACCTTAAAAGCTTGAGAATCTTAGGCTTAACTAATAAAAATAAATTACCAAGGTTGCTCTCTTGTATAATCATGGAAGTATTTACATATTTTATAATTTTAAAAGAGAAAATTAAAATCTGTAAATGTAAAGGGAAATAACTGACACAATCTAAATTAATATACTGAGTCCATTGGTGTTTTATAATAAAATTATTGAACGGTAGATATCAAAATATATAGAGAAGGTAAGATCTTAAAGGAAGCATAGGGTGTACAATCTGAAATGCGTGTTTAGATTAGAATTTAGATTAGTCCTAAATTAGACTCTAATTTTGGGTTGCCAGGATATAAAGAGGAAAAATTATGGGTTATATACTTTTATTGTTACACGAAAGAAGCAAACTATCAGGAGCAAGAAATATTTTTTTTGTAGAAACCACATTTCCCCTAAATTTATCATATAGCTCTCTAGAGAAGGTAAATTAGAAAACAACATTTTATCATTCCATAATTTAAAAGCTGCACAATTTCCTTCAAGGAAACTGATGGTGTATTTAGTTTAGGCTGTATGAATGAGAAGTTATTAGAATGCCAACTGAAGGCTGTTTATTTTTCCCCTCCAACTTTAAGGTGAGCAAGGCATAGAGAGAAAGGAAAATAGGTGTGAGTTTCTCTGATATGTCTATCATAATTATTATGCTTGTTATTTGGAATTTTTTAAATGGGATTTTCATCAGAGCATTTACAGAAACATGCCATTCACATCATTCACTTATTCTCATTTCCTTCCTCTCCCTGATCTAGCACATCAACTGTGTTTCCTCTACTTAGGATCTTTATGTCCCAATTTCTGCCTCCTCTCTGGATCATAGATCAGCATCCAGGTGCTCCTAAGTAGGAATTCTGTGCAAATTTTGTGGTGGAAATGTCAGACTTCGAATGTTGAGTAGTAAAGGGCATGGGCCGTGTTGTCTGACAGATGTAGTTCTTACTCCCTCATTCTAGCTAGCACTGGGGCATATTGCTACCTGTCACTAAAACACCATTGCCCCATTTAGGAATGACAATATCTACTTGAGAATATTGTGAGTTAAAAGCAATATATGTCAAGTTCTCACAGCAGTTCTTGGTATATAGTAAATAGGGTTGCCAGATTTAGCAGATACAAAAAAAACAAAACAAAACCCAGGGGTGCCTGGGTGGCTCAGTCAGTTAAGCATCTGCCTTTGGCTCAGGTCATGATCCCGGGGTCCTGGGACCCACATCAGGCTCCCTGCTCAGTGAGGGGGAACCTGCTTCTTCCTCTCCCTCTGCCCTTCCCTCCACTCATGTTCTCTCTGTCTCTCACTCTCTCACTCAAATAAATAAATAAAATAAAATAAAAAACATAATGCCCAGTTAACCTTGAATTTCAGATAAACTATTTTTTTTTTTTTTAGTGTAAGTAGTTTCTGTGAAAATAAATGAAGACCAATGCATGAGAACAAGCAAAGTCTATTCATAGCAAGGGAATCAGCCACTGTCACTTGCATTTTGGCAGAGATTCAAATGCAGGCAAATGAGTGAGAAAGCTTTGTAGTAAAAAAAAAAAAAAAAAGCCAAAAAATAGCAAAAAACAAACAAAAAAAGAAACACTGGAAGCTTTCGGGTATAACCTGATGGAGGGAGGCTATCCATTAAAAATAAAATGGCAGCATGTATGCTAACTAGAAATGGGCATCCTGTGTAATTGGTTAGGGGTGTATGGTTTGCTTCTTTTGGGTGGTCCTAAATTCTAAGCAGGGACAAAAATGAGGGAAGCTTAATAGTTATTAATCAAGCCCTAGCCATTTTGGGCCAGTGGATAAGAAAGTGTGTTTGGCTTCCTGGATTGTCACTGGAGAGAGCAGTCCAACTTTCTATAAGTCTGATTTATAGCAGTCTGGCTTCTTGGGCTGGTTACTGTAGAAAAGGGGTTGGTTTCTTTGACAGGTTGCTGAATGTTATGGGTCAGAGTTCTATGAATATATATAAATAATATTATATATAAAAATATGTATATATAAAAAATCATGCTCTTGTCCATTCATATATTCAGTTTCTTAGCCCTGAATATTGCTTGGTGTTGTGAATTCTATCCGGCAACACTAATATTAAGTACTTGCTAAGTAGTTGATGCTGTATAACTAATATTTCAGTGGTAATGACATGGCATATTAATCTTCCAGGAGTGCTTGCATTTTATAAGAAGGCCAATGAGAACAGAACACTTTAATGTGAGAGAGTGAGTCTCTCATGGTGTAATTCCAAACCATGGAATTTTCTTGAGGAGACTTTTTAGATCAATGAAGTCCTCAAGTCACACTGCTATTAACCATCTGCTCATAAAGTCAACTGAGGCCAAAACATAAGCTTTTTTAGGTGGAAGGAAATAGTTTAGACTAGTGAGAAAACAGGTGGTTCTCAAGCATCCCCATAACTCTCATTTCAACAATGTACAGTACTGTACTTTTTTTTTCTTTCTTCACTCACTCTAGCCCCTCTAATGTTTATTGATTCTGCTTCCTTTATCACTTTCCATTGATTGGTTGTGTCTATAGTTATGCATTAGGGGTATTGATTCTGAAGGAATGGCCCTCTAATGGGGGTCAGCTAAAGTCAGACATGGAGCTTGGCCCTTTCTTGATTTTTGTTATTGGTTTATTGGGATTTTGCTCTTCTCATTTTCCAGTGCACAATGGATTGTTTTGGATGAAGGAAGATTTTTAACATGTTTACTAGCTGGGCTGGTTTCTGTCATGTTCGCATCACCCTGTCATTCTGGGCTGGGTGTTGTGATGCATACTGCCAAGACCCATCTGGGCTTGGGTGGTTGTTGCCGGAATTTGCTCTGCAAGCTGAGGTGTGCACTAACTCTGGCAAGCTCCTTCCCAAGTGGGGGAAAGTTGTGGATGCCAGTTTCAATAACATATGTGGCTGTTTCTGATGCTTGTTCTTTTTGGTTGTAAATAACAGCTGAAGCAAGCTATCTAGTGCTTATTCAGAACCCATGGGCTTTAGGGTATCTAAAAGTTGAAACTTCCGGTTTACAAATTCTGAAGCCTTCAGACAAAAAGATACTGGGAATTTAAAAAAGGTAATGTGCTCTATAGGAAAAAATAAGCACTATGAAGAAGTAGTAGTTTTGGATCCAGACAGAGCTGTTTTAATACTTCATAATAACACTGCCACTTAGTAGCTATGTGAAGAGGGACAAGTCATGTGACCTCTCTGAATTTCAGTGTTCTCATCTATGAAGTTGGGCATAATACCCAGTTGCTGTGGAAGATTAAAGGTAATATTATAAAACATAACATTGAGTTTTGGTATCAGCATGTACCAATGATGATTAATAATAATAATTAGAAGATGAAGAAGGACTTCTAGAAGTCTTTTTTTTTAAAGAAAGAACAGGGCTCCCATCCATCATATTTTCTAATTAAAAAACGCTATTGCAGAGGAAACTTTTGGAAGAACATTTCTAAAAGGGCTGAAAAAAAGTGGAAAGAGCTATTCCCTGGAACCTTACTCTGCCCTGTACAGCAGAAAGCAACATCAGTTCTATGAAGTCAAAGAAAAAGGACAGCATGACATGAAACTGGCCTTTGATGAGCTCTTAGTCTGCTTGGATAAAAGTCTCTAAAACATATAAAACAATGAGCAGTACGGTGGAATATATAATCAAGGATCAGATTGCATGTGCCACCTAGGATTTCTAATACTTCAGAAAAGAAATTTGTCATCCTTAAATTGGTGAAGTTTTTATATTGCCCTGACATCTGCACTCACTTCTTCCATAACCCACCCTCCCTCCTCCTGCCCTCTACCCCCCACCAAAAAAAATCGCTCAAGTGTTTTCCTTCCTGAATTATACTTGGTAACATGCTTTACTTATTTTCCTGTGCACTATTTCACTGTTGCTTATCTACATTTACCTAATATCCTTGGTACTATGTAGACACAAACCTCAAGTATGCAGGTTTTTGAAATGCCTAATTTCAATTAAAGGAATATTTTTAAAAATGTAATTTAATAAACAAAAAGTTTTGCTCTAGTTTTATTTAATGGCTCAAACCAGGACTAGAAAAAGACCATGATTTGTTCTAAATTCTAGTATTTTCTTTATTCATCTTCCTTTCATGTAGTTGTGCTCCCCTCATGTAGAGAATCTTGTTATTGGAGAAGGTTTTTCAAATTCTTATTCAAATCAACTAACAGCTTTGAATAGCATTTCTGCTCGAAGTATTCCTCTGAACATATGCCAGCCCATGAACTGTGTATTAATAGTATAAGATGAAATAATACAACACTGAAAAGTATTTCAAAAATTTTAGAGCATTTTAACATTGCCATGGTATTCAAGGGCATAATGAGTTAACTGTCTCATTGAAGAAGGTATAGGCCATTTCCAATGTGATTGAATTCACATGGTTATTTACATATAGCTTGAGCTACACAGGAAACCAGCATAGTAGGACTGTGTATCTACCTGTGATGGCTGGAAAAAGAAAAAAAAAGTGAGCCTTATCCACAGAAAGTTTGAAAAACACTGCATCAGTGAAGTTAGTGGGTCTGTCTGAGTTTTTCTCTTGCTCCAGGCCTGCACTACACATAGCCACAGTCCATACCATCAAGCATTCTTGAGGTTCTAGATATTAGGGAAAGGCATGATTAAATCCTTATGCAAATGACAAAACATTAAAAAAAAAATCTGTGAGGTACTCAACTTCTAACTCTGTCCCTTTTGAAGGATGGCATAGAGGATGATCTATCCTCTCAGAATAATTTGGAAATCTCAAAGGAAAGTGAACATTAACAGGACATAGCTATTCCTCACAAAACTAAACAGCCTGGTGGCATTTTTGTTCTCTATTATTGTTCATACCAGTTTTTTGTTTTTTTTTTTTTTAAGAGTGAGAGAGAGCAGGAGAACATGGGGAGGGGCAGAGAGAGAGGGAAAGAGAGAATGTCAAGCAGATTCCATGCTCAGCTCGGAGCTTGCCGCAGATCTCCATTTCACCACCCTGAGATCCTGACCTGAGCCAAACTCAAGAGTTAGACACTTAACCAACTGAGCCACCCAGGTGTCCCCATATCATTTCTATGGGCTTAATTTTCCTTTGTGATTATTAATCCGGCATGGGAGAAAGTTGAGTTGTTATCCCCAGAAGTCTCTCCTTAGTACCATTTTGAGGTAAAACTCTAAAGTGAGGTTTGCCTACTCCACCTTCTCATCACTCTTTTTTTCTTTTGTCTTATGACTTTCTGGTGTCCAGCACCCAGGACTGTCATGCTGCCTCCTGGTCTCCAACTATTCCACAGGCCCAAATTCCCAAGACAGAGCCGGAGACTTCTGCTGTGCCCCCAGTCCCCACCCATCCCACTCTGAGTCATCTCCTGGAGCCTCTATCAGACACTGATAAGTCTAAATCTAAAAGGGTGGCTGTGTAAATCATTGCTTTCAGGGAGGCATTAACCTTGCAGTGAGCTGAAAATCAAAGAAGTATAGACACATTCTTGAAAAAAAGATGATTAAATATGAAATGAAGGTTTATTTATTTTGGTCTGGTTAAAGTTTGTTACCATATACCTTTATGGATTATTACTGTCCCAATTTCTTTTCTATCCACAACTCATAGGAAGTATGTAAGAAATAAGTTCTTAGGTGAGAAATAAGCATATTATACCCAGGAAGAGAACTTAATGATTAGCTAGTTCTCTGTCATCATTTTACAAAGTAGAAAAATGAATCTCTAAAAAGTGAAATGATTTGGATACTTTCATACAAACAAATGCATTATTGATAATGAAACAATTTCATATTTAGATGAATACAAATTTATTAATTTTATGTAAGTAATTCCATTTTGAGCAAATAAAATATTCTGGCCAGAGCAATGTGGTACCCATTCATTTAAGACTCTTCATTAATTTTGATTCATTTTGGAAGTGTCTGGTCCCCATGTTATCTAAAGTTGGTTTCAATATTTGCAAACATTATTTCCTTCATATTGAAAACCCTCTTTTCAAAGGTTGCCATTCTAAGGTACAATTCTAATTTCATGTGTGTTTTTCTGCACATGTTTGTACATGACCTGTCATATCTATTGAATCTTGGGTAGAAACCTTTGAATCAACAAATAGAAGTGGAAGTTTTTAAAAGAGAATGTCTAATGAATAGAGTGGACTAATGTAAGCTTAGGAGAAATAATGTCTTTACAAGTGCATTGAGTATGGCCAAAGTAGAACATGGATTTCCAGAATCATTTGATCTGAAATTTTACTCTGGTTAGAAATAAAGTGAGGGATCTTAACTGGGAGAGTCATGAGTTATAACTGCATGTGGACCTCAAGTAGAATCATTTGTCTCCTTATTTAAACTGTAGAGTGAGGACAGTTCGAGGACTCCTGCTTGACCAGTTCATTCAGCAAAATTTAATGAATTTTGTTTTGTGCTTAGATAGTTTAGCAATCATGTCTGTTATGGGACTAATTTATGTCAAGCATGTCAAAAGCATTCTGAAAGATGCAATGAATTCACTGTGGCATCAGCCTCTTTTAGCTTAATTTTTAGGTATGTACTGAGGAGAATACCTGTTCTTACGACTTTGTAAGTGGGTGGAGAAGTGACTATGTATTTATTGCACCGATGCTTTCCACTTGGCATTTGCATTATTTGGAAAATGCTTGACTGCCTATTTATTTAAAATACTGGACTATTTGCTGCTGTTTCAATCTCAAGATGTAAGCCTGATGGTTGGGTTCATTCTTACCTGAACCAAACAGTGAATGATTAAGGGCCAAATCTCGTGGCACACTGTACCACTTGCTGCCTCCTCACCAACCTCCTCCCTGATTCCTCATTTCCAACCCATTTCCAGAATTTCCTATAAAACTTCTCCTCTGGTGGTAGCCTGTCCCGAAGCTTTCTCCTCTGAGTCTGCACCTGACCTAGGAAAAGAAACTCAGCTATGAAAACAAGAGACATGATCTGCTGTGGCTTGGGTTTGCCCAAGCTCTTATAGGCTCAAAAGAAGATCAGGTGGGTTTCAAGTCTTGTCATCCAAATTAGTGTTCTAGAAGCCGGGTGATCCCTGCAGAATCTCAGCTTTGTGGGGAAGGGAAGAGGCAGCAAAGAGCAGAAGCAGGGTTGATCATTCAGACGATCTTCCCAACCAGTATTCCTACTTGACACAAGGGAATGGAGGAGAAACAGCAGTGAACTATCCTTGGACATCCCTTTCCCAGTTTAGTTTGTGTTTTGTCTATCTTGTGTTCCAGACCTGCAGGAAGTGGATCAAACGTAAGACACCTTAACATTCACAGATGTAAACTTAACTTTCTGCTTCTTTTAATCTTCTTTTTCCCAAGAGGGAACATCCTTTGACCCTGTCAGTTTCTGCTCTTTGGAGGCCTTTCTTTAGGACCTCAAACAAACTGCACCTCCACCCTCATAATGAGCGTATATACCCTTGTCCTCTCGTCACTTGAAATGAGCACTGGGTGTTATATGCAATTGATGAATCACTGAATACTACCTCTGAAACTAATAACCATATGTTAATTAAATTGAATTTAAATTAAAAAAAATTAAAAAGAAGAGAGGGTAAGATAAACTTTGAGAACTATTAGTGGATTTATATTTAAAAAAAAAATCAATGAGGGCAATTCTTACCCCAAAAGGAAAAATCTGAGAAAAAAGCAAAAACAAAAACAGGAGCTAGTTTTGTGGAGAATGGGAGCTTCCCGCTGTCCTTCAAATCAATCTTCCTCTGAAGCATTTGCTTGTTGAGATATAAAAACAGCTTTATGAGAAAACAAGCATTTTAGCACTGAGATGATCCTAAGCACAGATGTTTAATTCATTTTATTTGAGAAACCATTCCTGCCTCTCATAGTATACACAAAGAAAAGAATAAACTATCAAGCACACTCATTTACATAATCTGTTCAGTTTAAAATGATAATTAGTTAGTCCCAGGCTAGAATGTACAACTCAGCAGGCAAAAGTAATTTTAAAATCATTAGACTTATATATCACGGTCAAGAGGTCAGCACGCTAGAATTTCATTATGCAATAAGGAAAAGCACTTCCAGTTCCTACATCTTTGTTCTGTGCCCTTCTTCAGAAGAGTAAATTAGAAAATACTATGGGAGGAAGAATCCATTTCTACCAATTACTTTTGGAAAGAAAGTAAAATTGGTGACCCAGTGATTCTGGTTTTAAGTTGAGACCTTGATCAGCTTCAATTCATTTAATGGTCCTGGTAAGGAAAAAACTCCAGCAGACTCTCATCAAAAAAATTTATTATAAGCTTATCTATGATTGGATCAGGGTTTGTTCCCTATCTCACCTCAAATTCTTAGATCACCTATTGTTTTATACTTTTGGGCATTCAGCCAAGATGTACAGAGTGATGGGGAAAACCCCTGACTTTTACTTTCTAATAGGAGCTCTGTTTCCTGCTCCAGATGATTAGCAAATTCTTGTCTTGAATTCCGATAAACTTTGAGTCTATACATTTTATATAGCCAAAGTTTAATTTTCTTCCACTATTCTATCAAGTTCAATGAATGGGCACTATATAATTCCCCCTCAGCCATTTATAGAGGCTCTTTGTCCTGGAATATTCCTCAGCAACTGAGTAAAGGTTTTATTGAGAGTTCTCACTGGCATCCATTTATGTGAATCATGTGAACCCATTACAGGGTTGACCACATTATTGTGGAAGAGTAGTAGAAGCTGCTATTCCCAACAATTGCTGAGAATAGAAAACAATTGACCAGGCAGCACCAAATGAAGATGTTTTATCAGCCTACACTGGCAGTTGCTTTTGTAATTCAGAAACTATACCAATAGCTCTGTGATATAAACTCATGTTTTTACCTATACAGAGAGTGACTTTATCAGCTTACTCCTTAAGGAAGTGATGGCTGAGTAGGTACAGCTGGCAAATCAGTGTCTCTGGGTTCCACCCATGAGTATCCCAAGATGGGGCATTGTAGAATATCAAGAAGTAAAGCTGGACAGCTCTGAGGCCTCTTACAAATTCCCACTCTTTGGTTGTTTCTAGAAATTTTAATTTCTCCCCCTTTCCTCATGGGTCACTCTTCTTCTCACTTTTTTTTTTGTCATTTAAATATGGCTTTACTCCATCTTAATTTTTATGCTATATTCATATATTTTTATTTTTAAATTCCTACCACTGGTTTTTAAACCCATCTAATTTTATATTTTTTCATCTCAATTTTGCAATAGATTTATTTTCTGGTCCTTTAATTCTTTATACCATATATATTTTTTTTGTTTTTACTACTTCTATTTATTTTAGTTTTAATTACTTTTTAATTCACATCTCCTCACCTCCCACAGCATTTACATTCTGTTTCTTATAGTTTTCCTTGTTTCCTTACGCTTGATTGCTCCTTTCGCTGATTTTTAAGAAGCATATATAGATAGAAGGTTTTGGTTTGAAAAAGTCCAGTCCAACAACAGAGAGTTAGGGGGTTTTCTCCTTGACCTTTAGCTGCTACCATAAGCTGCCCAATACTGGAAGCCATACCTGAGCTCTTCTCTTCTTCCTCAGAATATCTCCCTGCTAGGCTCTGCCTAGCAACACAAGAAGCACACAATTAGTCCTTCCAACAGGGATTAATTACCCTGTATAGGTACATAATTTGACTTCTGTGAAGGTATTACTTCCTGGCAGCTTATATGGTCTAGACTTGATATGAGGGGATGTGTGTTTTCTAATATTAAGGTTACTTTTTACTTCTATAATCTTAGTTTTTAAAACTGTGTTTTAAGAGCTGTGATCTCCCAAAATATATTACTCATTATTCAATTCTAAGTGCAGCCAGAAACACAAAGATTTAAAAAAAGAAAAAAGGCAAGTCTTCCTCAGAGAAGTGCCTTCTTTGCTCTCTCCCACCCTCTTCTGCCAGGACTGATTTTGCTAAAGAATCCAATAGAATTGGAGCTCCAGGGGAAGGGCTGGGTAAGGAAAACAGTCAAGTTGCTGGCGCTGACCTGTCTCTAGTAAACTTAGTTCCATGTCACTAAAGATCTCCTCCAACCATCCAGGCAGGGTCTCAGGGTAGTTCTCTGTGCTCACTGCCAATAGACCATGGTTAAAGGTGTACTCAAAATAGGCAAAAGCTGTTGGCAGAACCCCATTTTCCCAGGACTTAACTTACTATACTCTTCCTGCACTGGATAGCAGAGCCTAAGGAGGAGGATGTTCATTGTAATTTGAGAACATAGATTTAGTTTTTGGGAAACATGACAAGACTGAGGCAAGGTTTTTTTCAGTGTTCTGTTTGTTTTCCATGGAAGAGCAGGATTCTATGAAGCTTCAGGCTCCAGGACATGAGGACAATTACCTTGACTTTCCACATTTCTCTCCTTGGGTTTGATGTTAAGTCTCCTTTCAAGATACCACCATGGGTCAGTTCTCATTCTGTGAAGGGTCTTGACCGATTATTGTCTAAGCTGGCTGATTGATTGTCTTACATTAACTTGACAAATTAAATTGCTTTAATAGCCAAATGATCTTGTTAATTTCTGCCAAAATGAAGGGCTACATGTCAACTCTTCTAAAACTCGGGTTACCACTTTATTTTTTTTAAAGATTTTATTTATTTATTTGACAGAGAGAGAGCACAAGTAGGCAGAGTGGCAGGCAGAGGGAGAGGGAGAAGCAGGCTCTCCACTGAGCAGGGAGCTGGATGTGGGGCTCGATCCCAGGACCCCAGGATTATGACCTGAGCCAAAGGCAGATGCTTAACCAACTGAGCCACCCAGGCGCCCCAAGGGTTACCACTTTAAATGGAAGGCTCTAATCATGTAATTGGATGGTAGCTGAGAAATCCACTGGCAAATTAAACAAGTCACCTTAAGTAGATATTTTGCAAATATATGATTTTTAAGGATGCTTCAAGTAATGTTCAAGATAATATATTTATTCTATTGGCATTAAAACTGTAAGGTTTATTTTAATGACTACTGTAAATGTTGTATAATAATTGCACTAAACATTTCCTAAGCTATTTTTAGGATTGATGAACATACATATAAAATATATTAAATATTGACAAACCACTCTCCAGAGTGGCTGTAATAATTTATGATATTGCTAGCAGTCTCAGAGTTCCTCATCAACATATATCCTTATCAACATTTGGCATTGTCAAACTTCTTCCCTTTTTTTCCCCTTAATCTGTGGAGATAAAATGGTATTTCATCATTGTTTTATTTTACATTTTTCCGACTACTTATGGATCAAATATCTTCATATGTTGAGTGACCATTACATTTCTCTTCTGTGACTTGCCTGTTCATAGCCTATACCTAATTTCTATTGTGTTCTATTTTGTTTGCTTTCCACATTGTGTCGAAATTCTTTTTATATTTTTTCCAAAAATGGATCCCTTATTTACTTTATGCTTCAAATATTACTACCTAATTTTTTACTTATCTTTTGATTTTTACCTTGTTGGAGCCCTTTGTTATAAAGAGGTGTTTGATTTTTATACAAAAATGTCTCTTATTTTATATATGATTTTTGCCTTTTAAGTCTGATTTGAGATCTTTTATTACCATGAGGTCTTAAAGTCAGCCTCTTATAATTTCTGTGTTTTAGAGTTTTTCTTCTTGAGTCTTTAATCCATTTGATGTTTGTTTTATATGTGATTCAGTGAAGGAATCTCATGCTATTTTTTTTTCAAATGGGAAGTCAATTGTCTCAAGACTCTGTTAAAACTTTGTTCTTTTTCTAATTTTTTTATTGTTACGTTAATCACCATACATTACATCATTAGTTTTTGATGTAGTGTTCCATGATTCATTGTTTGTGTATAACACCCAGTGCTCCATGCAGAACGTGCCCTCTTTAATACCCATCACCAGGCTAACCCATCCCCCCACACCCCTCCCCTCTAGAACCCTCAGTTTGTTTTTCAGAGTCCATCGTCTCTCATGGTTTGTCTCCCCCTCCAATTTCCCCCCCTTCATTCTTCCCCTCCTGCTATCTTCTTTTTTTTTTTAAACATAGATTGTATTATTTGTTTCAGAGGTACAGATCTGTGATTCAACAGTCTTATACAATTCACAGCGCTCACCATAGCACATACCCTCCCCAGTGTCTATCACCCAGCCACCCCACCACTCCAGCAACCCTCAGTTTGTTTCCTGAGATTAAGAATTCCTCATATCACTGAGGTAATATGACACATGTCTTTCTCTGATTGACTTATTTCGCTCGGCATAACACCCTCTAGTTCCATCCATGTCATTGCAAATGGCAAGATCTCATTCCTTTTGATGGCTGCATAATATCCCACTGTATATATATACCACCACTTCTTTATCCATTCATCTGTCGATGGACATCTTGGCTCTTTCCACAGTTTGGCTATTGTGGACATTGCTGCTATAAACATTGGGGTGCACGTACCCCTTCAGGTCCCTACATTTGTATCTTTGGGGTAAATACTCAGTAGTGCAATTGCTGGGTCATAGGGTAGCTCTATTTTCAACTTTTTGAGGAACCTCCATACTGTTTTCCAGAGTGGCTGCACCAGCTTGCATTCCCACCAACAGTGTAGGAGGGTTCCCCTTTCTCTGCATCGCCACCAATATCTGTCATTTCCTGACTTGTTAATTTTAGCCATTCTGACTAGTGTGAAGTGATATCTCATTGAGGTTTTGATTTGGATTTCCCTGATGCTGAGCGATGTTGAGCACTGTTTCATGTGTCTGTTGGCCATTTGGATGTCTTTTTTGGAAAAATGTCTGTTCATGTCTTCTGCCCATTTTTTTGATTGGATCATTCATTCTTTGGGTGTTGAGTTTGATAAGTTCTTTATAGATTTTGGATACTAGCCCTTTATCTGATATGTCATTTGCAAATATTTTCTCCCATTCTGTCGGCTGTCTTTTGGTTTTGTGGACTGTTTCTTTTGCTGTGCAAAAGCTTTTTATCTTGATGAAGATCCCAATAGTTCATTTTTGCCTTTGCTTCCCTTGCCTTTGGTGATGTTTCTAGGAAGAAGTTGCTGTGGCTAAGGTCGAAGAGGTTGCTGCCTGTGTTCTCCTTTAGGATTTTGATGGACTCCTGTCTCACGTGTAGGTCTTTCAACAATTTTGAGTCTATTTTTGTGTTTGGTGTAAGGAAATGCAGAAGAATGAAACTGGACCATTTTGTTCTTTTCCCCAATTTTTAATACCTCTTCTAAAAGTCTCAATCTCATGACCCTGAGATCATAACCTGAGCCAAAACCAAGAGTCAAAGGCTTAACTGACTGTGCCACCCAAGCACCCCTGTTCCTGTATTCTATTACAGTAACAGATATCCTAATGTTGGGACAAACCTAACTATTCTCGTGTTTCAATTTTGGCCATATTGCTTCTATATGAGTAGCCTCAGAGAAGCTACTTTATATCTCTACATTTTAGCTTTTTCCTTTGTAAAATGGATATAAAAGAGTGCCTACCTCATTGTGTGTATCTGTGTGTATAAATAACTTTTTTGAGAAAAATATAAAATCCTGACTTTCATACAAATATGAAATGAACAGGTATCAATAATTTAATTAATAAGGGACTCAGCAAGGTGTCACAACTGATTCAAAGGAGAATTAAAAGTATCACACATACAGTCAATAGGCAATATTGAAATAAATTTATGAAGATATGCCAACTTGGTCAATCCACAGGGCAATAATAAATTGTATTCCACAACACACAAATATTTGCATTTCTATACTCAAGAATTATTTGCATAAAATCAGTTTTCTATAATTTTCAGAGTTGTGAAATAGCTCAAAGACAATGAAAGACACAGAGACTCTATAGAATCAGATAAGCCCAGAAGATGTGCTGGATAGTCCCTAGTTTTCAACCAAAAATATCTTTTTGTTTCATTTAAAAATTCTAAGTTTCCCTAGAGATTGTTGTGAATTTGTACATACACACACACACACACACACACACACACACACACATACACATATATAAAATACATACTGTTGTACATAAAATTCACACTGTCATAGCTGTTACTGTCATTGATATTATTTTATATACTAGTCAAGTTGGTTTATTCATACCTTAGCATTTTTATATCTATATGCTTAAGTAAATGGGGCTATAATTTTCTATGGAATGCCGTATTTATATATTTTTAATCAAATATATTCTAGCTGATGTTATATGTTAATATACCAGTGGTGTATACTTGGAGAATGTTTTAAGGGACATTTATTCAATGAATTACTCCTTTAAGAAAAATTTCTATTTGCTCCTAATACTAGAAATATTTGGTATTCATTGAGCAATCATTTAATATCTATCTTGAAGACACTCATGTGGCCACGTCTCCCTGCTTTCACTGTCAACTAAAAGGTTAGGGCTCAATTCATAATCCACCTCTAGCTTATATTTAAGACACTATGGCAAGAATTTGTCTTCCTGCACTTTTCTTACTATTATCTCTTCTTTGCCCCATTTTCTTCATATAATTAATATTTGTTTTGTCTTGAAGAATTATGTATACTTATAGAAATTGCTTTGACCAATTAAAAAAAAAAACTAAGTGACCATTATTTTTCATTAAATTGAGAAACATAAGTTTAACTAAATCATCAAGCTATTTGACTAAACAGAATTATGAATTCAGTCAAAATTGTAGAACTGGTTATGTGTGCAAAATGTCAAATTCCTGCAATTATTGGAATTGATGAGAATGGTCCAATCCAATAGTTTTTCTTTTAGACTGTAAATGGAAGTTAATTCAGCTTCATGTACATGGCCCTCTGAACGTGACCTATCAGACGCAGACATAACTTGTTGAAATTTTACAAATAAAGCAGTGATATTATGTGGTCTATATTTTTCTTCTTTCTCACAATTTTTCTCCTTAGTTCTTTCTCCCTGTAATGAAAAAGAAAAAAAACAGGATTTAAACTAGCTTTAGCAAGAGGTTCGCCTAGGAGAATAATTTGATATGAATATCATTATTAAAATCCCACTGCTTCAAATGGATTTTTAGATTAATATATCTGCAGAGATATAAAATTATCTGATTTATAACTATGCATTATTAGATCTGAAATGTCAGTTATTAACTCCTCAGCTTAATACTTAGATTACCATATAATTTTATGCATCTTTGAGAAAAAAGGTTGAAAAGTAGCATGGATATGAATCTTCTGTCTACTGTTACAGTTGGAAATGTAGTGTCAAGAATAGCTGTGAATATCGTCCTGTTGTATTGACTTAATTCCAAGCAAGAAGAGACAATGGAGTGAAAGTAGCACATATCTTCATAAGTCATTCCTTGTTGGTGACTATTCTTTGTTACAGTCTAATTGACTTCCTGTGTTATGACCTCATACCCATTCTTTTACTTTTAAATAGTGAATGTACGAAATTAAACGAAGAGGATTTATCGAATTCCACTTTCACTTCCTTCAGTGTGTAGCATTCAAAATTAACAAGGTGCTACATGTTGAAAGAGAGAATTGAAAGTTCAAATTTTTCTTCCAAAGTCCTAAACTTGTGAATCCAGAAGCCATAGGTAATAGTAAAATGGATCTTTTCTTGTGATTTATTAACAACAGTTATTTTGATATAAATAAACAAAGAAGTGAATGGACGCTATATGAAGATGAACCAAAAGACCTCACCTGAAAGACAAAGATTGATGTTATTATCAAATCTTACAAAACGGTAGTTAGATGGAACACATGCTTGTTCACCAACTCCATGCAGCATGTTCATCCTAGAATGGGAAAGAGCTAAGGCCAAGAATAGGCTTCAATCCCAGTCTGTCTCTTGTCCACTTTGTGAATTTGGCTCTGTGAAATCACCTTCAGTTTCCCTCCTCATTAAACATGGGTATCTACCTCAAACATTTGCTGTGAATATTAAATAAGTTATAGATGTAAAAAGTCCTGGTATAGTACCCATGCATAATAGGCAATAAATTATACACATTGTGTTTACTATTATTTTTTTCCAATCCACTTCTTTTTTTGCTATTAGGGAACTGAAGTCTACACAGGTAAGTTGCCAGCCTCATGCATGAGTATATTAGGTAGATCTTAGAAGAAGCTTACTCATTTGACTCTCCTGCAATGCTATTTCCACCAAATATGCTTTTTATCCTAGCAATTATTTAATTACCTAATATTTGTTCCTACAGTCTTACCACAGTGTTTCACACAAAGTAAGTATTTGATAAATGCCTGTGAAATTTAAATGCGTGGATAACAAGTTCATTTTTCTCTTGCTGATTTTTCATCCAAGCTGTGTAAGGGGAAAGCCTAAATATCTGTCAGGGATGAGTTATTTGCCATATCCATCTCCATAATTATGAAGCAAATATGGGAGACATTTTTTTGATACATGCCCTTACAGTTGAATTTGACTAGTTCTACAGTTTTATTTTGTAAAGTAGTACAATTGAGGGAGCGCTCCTAGAACTTTTTGTGATGAAAGATCGAAGTATTGTTTGTCCTTACCTGTCTCAAAGCAGACTTCAGAGTTGTCTGATTTGAAGTTATCAATACATCTGGCCTAGCAGCACCTTTACAGGATCTAGATGCGATATTGTAGCCATTCTGATGTGGATTTCTTTGCCACAACAGTCTTCTCTGGCAGTCTCAACAGTGGTTATCAATCAGCTTCTTCCCTGTGTTTGAACTGTGCTTCCAAGGGTAAATGGCTGCTTTGCCAATTTTATTGTGGTGGTTATTCTCTTTGGATGTTGGCCAATGTTTTGCATTTTGAATTTCATGTGTTCATGTGGATGCTTTTTAAGCTGTGAATTCCCAATTCTTTCTCTCAAATTGCTGCATATGCCCTTACATATGCATAGTACTTTATGCTTTTTACTATGGTCTCAAGGACATGGTATCATTGTTGCCTTAAAAATGCAG
This sequence comes from Eumetopias jubatus, assembly GCF_037043125.1. Classification (NCBI taxonomy): domain Eukaryota; kingdom Metazoa; phylum Chordata; class Mammalia; order Carnivora; family Otariidae; genus Eumetopias; species Eumetopias jubatus. The sequence continues at coordinate 30,767,449 of NW_028274822.1, forward strand.
AATGGAAATTTTATTAGTACACCTCCTTAGCAAGAGAGAAACAGACCTACACAGTATAAGGAAGTTTCTGTGGATCACAGTTGTTAGAACAGAGCAGGAGGTAGGTGCCAGGTCTTCTCAGTTTTCCTGTGCTTTTAACCAGTGCTCCAGATTGGAGTAAGTTGTTCTGGAGTCTTTATTGATGTTGTACTTACAGCATACTGGAACCAAGCATGACAGATGAAACAGTCTAGAATATAAGGTCTAAGGACATTTGGGACAGCTCCTTTTCAAACTGCCACCCTCATCTCTCCATCAATATGCATTCAAGTTTTCCTTAATATGAGTGACATTGCCAAAAATTTTGGATCTAAGAGTTTTGCACATGATTAGCCATTGAACCAATTCTAATTAGTACCATTTATAGAATATTCCTTATAGGTAAGGAAGCCTTGAAAGGAATGGGAAACAGCTCTTAGTTCTGGTGACTTTATTCCCTAGGTGGAGCTAAAACAGTTTCAAACACAAATGCAACCATGAAATAAAAATACATTAATTTTTTAAAGATTTTATTTACTTGAGAGAGAGAAAGAGAGAGAGCATGAGTGGGGGTGGGCAGGATCCAGAGGGAGAGGGAGAAGCAGACTCCCCACTGAGCAGGCAGCCTGATGTGGGGCTCTATCCCAGGATCCCGGGATCATGATCTGAGCTGAAGGCAGATGCTTAACTAACTGAGCCACACAGGTGCCCCAAAATAAAAATACTTTAACAAGAAAACAATATACTTTACAATTTAAGTACACACACACACACACACATACACATACACATATATGGATGGTGTTGGCCAATTGTTCATATCACCAATGGCTGTACATGCTGTCTCCTCTGGATTTAGCTTTCTTCCCTGCCTTACTTCCTACTGAATTTCTTCTCACAAGTCTTTTTTGACCTCATTGATTAGACCAACCCTTCCTACCGCCTATTTTAAGTTGCTATATTTTCAGTGGCCATACTTAACATAGCTTCTTCTATTTCACATTTATTTGTATAATTACTTGACAAATGTCTTCTTTTGCCATAGGATTCAAAGCTCTGGGAGGTTAGGGACTGTGTTCTTTCTGTCCACTCTTGTAATACAATGCTTTTCACAGTATTGTGCACAAAATATATAATCAGTATTTGCTGAAGTAATTCATGAATCTTCCCTGCCCAGCTGAATTTTTCTGGAAGGACAAGTAGTGAAGGGATACTGAATGAGTTCCACAATTGGCTGTGAAGTAAGGTTTTGTAACCTTGGCACTACTGGCATTATAAACTAGATCATTTTTTGTTTTGCTCCCCTGTGTCTGGTAAGATGCTTAGCATCATCCCTGGGATCTAGCCACTAGAAGTCAGTAGCATTTCCCTCACTGCCCACTCCCCCCTGTCCTGGCCCCGCTACCTCCACCCAGTCCTGAGAGCCATAAATGTCTCCAGATGTAGCCAAATATCTCCTGGGGGCAAAATCCTCTCTGGTTGACAACCAGTGTTTTAAAGTAATAATTACAGCCTATTTCCCCCATTTTCACAGCATGCATTTTCTTTTTTTTTTTCCTTTAAATTTTTATTGTTATGTTAATCACCATACATTACATCATTCGTTTTTGATGTAGTGTTCCATGATTCATTGTTTGTGCATAACACCCAGTGCTCCACGCAGAACATACCCTCTTTAATACCCATCACCAGGCTAACCCATCCTCCCACCCCCCTCCCCACTAGAACCCTCAGTTTGTTTTTCAGAGTCCATCGTCTCTCATGATTTGTCTCCCACTCCATTTCCCCCCTTCATTCTTCATCTCCTGCTATCTTCTTTTTTTTTTTCTTAACATATATTACATTAGCTGTTTCATAGGTACAGATCTGTGATTCAACAGTCTTGCACAATTCACAGTGCTCACAACAGCACATACCTCCCCAATGTCTATCACCCAGCCACCCATCCCTCCCACCCCCCACCACTCCAGCAACCCTCAGTTTGTTTCCTGAGATTAAGAATTCCTCATATCAGTGAGGTCATATGATACATGTCTTTCTCTGATTGACTTATTTCACTCAGCATAACACCCTCCAGTTCCATCCACGTCGTTGCAAATGGCAAGATCTCATTCCTTTCAACGGCTGCATAATATTCCATTGTGTATATATACCACCTCTTCTTTATCCATTCATCTGTCGATGGACATCTTGACTCTTTCCACAGTTTGGCTATCATGGATATTGCTGCTATAAACATAGAGGTGCATGTACCCCTTTGGATCCCTACATTTGTATCTTTGTGGTAAATACCCAGTAGTGCAATTGCTGGATTATATGGTACCTCTATTTTCAACTTTTTGAGGAACCTCAATACTGTTTTCCAGAGTGGTTGCACCACCTTGCATTCCCACCAACAGTGTAGGAGGGTTCCCCTTTCTCCGCATTCCCGTCAACATCTGTCGTTTCCTGACTTGTTAATTTTAGCCATTGTGACTGGTGTGAGGTGGTATCTCATTGAGGCTTTGATTTGGATTTCCTGATGCTGAGCGATGTTGAGCACTTTTTCATGTGTCTACTGACCATTTGGATGTCTTCCTTGGAAGAATGTCTGTTCATGTCTTCTGCCCATTTCTTGATTGGATTATTTGTTCTTTGGGTGCTGAGTTTGATAAGTTCTTTATAGATTTTGGATACTAGTCCTTTATCTGATATGTCATTTGCAAATATCTACTCCCATTCTGTTGGTTGTCTTTTGGTTTTGTGGACTGTTTCTTTTGCTGTGCAAAAGCTTTTTATCTTGATGAAATCCCATTAGTTGAGTTTTGTCCTTACTTCACTTGCCTTTGGTGATGTTTCTAGGAAGCAGTTGCTGCGGCTAAGGTCAAAGAGGTTGTTGCCTGTGTTCTCCTTTAGGATTTTGATGGACTCCTGTCTCACGTTTAGGTCTTTTAACCATTTGGAGTTTATTTTTGTGTGTGGTGTAAGGAAATGGTCCAGTTTCATTCTTCTGTATGTGGCTGTCCAATTTTCCCAACACCATTTGTTGAAGAGACTGTCTTTTTTCCATTGGACATTTTTTCCTGCTTTGTCAAAGATGAGTTGACCATAGAGATGAGGGTCCATTTCTGGACTCTCTATTGTGTTCTATTGATCTGTGTATCTGTTTTTGTGTCAGTACCATGCTGTCTTGATGATGACAGCTTTGTAATAGAGCTGGAAGTCCGGAATTGTGATGCTGCCAGCTTTGCTTTTCTTTTTCAACATTCCTCTGGTAATTCGGGGCCTTTTCTTGTTCCATACAAATTTTCAGATTATTTGTTCCATTTCTTTGAAAAAAGTGGATGGTATTTTGATGGGGATTGCATTGAATGTGTAGATTGCTCTAGGTAGCATTGACATCCTCACAATATTTTTTCTTCCAATCCATGAGCATAGAACGTTTTTTCCATTTCTTTGTGTCTTCCTCAATTTCTTTCATGAGTATTTTATAGTTTTCTGAGTACAGATCCTTTGTCTCTTTGGTTGGATTTATTCCTAGGTATCTTATGGTTTTGGGTGCAATTGTAAATGGGATCAACTCCTTAATTTCTCTCTCTTCTGTCTTTTTGGTTATAGGAATGCCACTGATTTCTGTGCATTGATTTTATATCCTGCCACTTTACTGAATTCCTGGATGAGTTCTAGCAGTTTTGGGGTGGAGTCTTTTGGGTTTTCCACATAAAGTATCATATCATCTTCAAACAGTGAGAGTTTGACTTCTTTGCCAATTTGGATGCCTTTGATTTCTTTTTGTTGTCTGATTGCTGTGGCTAGGACTTCTAATACTATGTTGAATAGCAGTGGTGAGAGTGGACATCCCTGCCGCGTTCCTGACCTCAGGGGGAAAGCTCTCAGTTTTTCCCCATTGAGAATGATATTCACTGTAGGTTTTTCATAGATGGCTTTTATCCTATTGAGGTATGTACCCTCTATCCCTATGCTTTGAAGAGTTTTGATCAAGAAAGGTGCTGTACTTTGTCAAAGGCTTTTTCTGCATCTATTGAGAGGATCATATGGTTCTTGTTCTTGCTTTTGTTAATGTACTGTATCATGTTGATTGATTTGCGGATGTTGAACCAGCCTTGCAGCCCAGGGATAAAGCCCACTTGGTCGTGGTGAATAATCCTTTTCATGTACTGTTGGATCCTATTGGCTAGTATTTTGGTGAAAGTTTTTACATCCATGTCCATCAAGGATATTGGTCTGTAATTCTCCTTTTTGATGGGGTCTTTTTCTGGTTTTGGGATCAAGGTAATGGTGGCCTCATGAAATGAATTTGGAAGTTTTCCTTCCATTTCTATTTTTTGGAACAGTTTCAGGAGAATAGGTATTAATTCTTCTTGAAATGTTTGGTAGAATTCCCCTGGGAAGCCATCTGGCCCTGGGCTTTTGTTTCTTGGGAGATTGTTGATGACTGCTTCAATTTCCTTAGTGGTTATAGGTCTGTTCAGGTTTTCTATTTCTTCCTGGTTCAGTTTTGGTAGTTGATACATCTCTAGGAATTCATCCATTTTCTCCAGGTTATCTAATTTGCTGGCATAGAGTTGCTCATAATATGTTCTTGTGTTTGTATTTCTTTGGTGTTGGTTGTGATCTCTCCTCTTTCATCCATGATTTTGTTGATTTGGGTCATTTCTCTTTTCTTTTTGATAAGTCTGGCCAGGGGTTTATCAATCTTGTTCATTCTTTCAAAGAACCAGCTCCTAGGTTCATTGATCTGTTCTACTGTTCTTTTGGTTTCTATTTCATTGATTTCTGCTCTGATCTTTATTATTTCTCTTCTCCTGCTGGGTTTAGGCTTTATTTGCCATTTTTTCTCTAGCTCTTTTAGGTGTAGGGTTAGGTTGTGTATTTGAGACCTTTCTCGTTTCGTGAAAAAGTCTTGTATTGCTATATACTTTCCTCTTAGGACTGCCTTTGCTGTATCCCAAAGATTTTGAACAGTTGTGTTTTCATGTTCATTTGTTTCCATGAATTTTTTTAATTCTTCTTTAATTTTCTGGTTGACTCATTCATTCTTTGTAGGATGCTCTTTAGCCTCCATGTATTTGAGTTTTTTCTGACTTCCTCTTGTGATTGAGTTCTAGTTTCAAAGCGTTGTGGTCTGAATATATGCAGGGAATAAGCCCAATCTTTTGGTATTGGTTGAGACCTGATTTGTGGACCTAGGATGTGATCTATTCTGGAGAATGTTCCATGGGCACTGGAGAAGAATGTGTATTCCATTGCTTTGGGATGAAATGTTCTGAATATATCTGTGAAGTCCATTTGGTCCAGTGTGTCATTTAAAGTCTATTTCCTTGTTGATCTTTTGCTTAGATGATCTGTCCATTTCAGTCAGGGGGGTGTTAAAGTCCCCCACTATTATTGTATTGTTGTCAATGTGTTTCTTTGCTTTTGTTATTAATTGCCTTATCTAATTGGCTGCTCCCACATTAGGGGCATAGATATTTACAATTGTTAGGTCTTCTTGTTGGATAGACCCTTTAAGTAGGATATAGTGTCCTTCCTCATCTCTTATTATCGTCTTTGGTTTAAAATCTAATTTGTCTGATATAAGGATTGCCACCCCAGATTTCTTTTGGTGTCCATTAGCATGGTATATGGTTTTCCACCCCCTCAATTTCAATGTGGGGGTGTCTTTGGGACTAAAATGAGTCTCTTGCAGACAGCATATTGATGGGTCTTGTTTTTTAATCCAATCTGATAGCCTGTGTCTTTTGAATAGGGCATTTAACCCATTTACATTCAGGCTAACTATTGAAAGATATGAATTTAGTGCCATTGTATTGCCTTTAAGGTGATTGTTACTGTATATTGTCTGTGTTCCTTTCTGGTCTATGCTGTTTTGAGGTTCTCTCTTTGCTTAGAGGACCCCTTTCAATATTTCTTGGAGGGCTGGTTTCGTGTTTGCAAATTCCTTTAGTTTTTGTTTGTCCTGGAAGGTTTTATCTCTCCTTCTATTTTCAATGACAACCTAGCTGGATATAGTATTCTTGGCTGCATATTTTTCTCGTTTAGTGCTCTGAAGATATCATACCAGTCCTTTCTGGCCTGCTAGGGCTCTGTGGATAGGTCTGTTGCCAATCTAATGTTTCTACCATTATAGGTTACATATCTCTTTTCCCGAGCTGCTTTCAGGATTTTCTCCTTGTCTCTGAGACTCATAAGTTTTACTATTAGATGTCGGGGTGTCGACCTATTTTTATTTTTGAGAGGGGTTCTCTGTGCCTCCTGGATTTTGAGACCTGTTTCCTTCCCCAAATTAGGAAAGTTCTCTGTTATAATTTGCTCCAATATACCTTCTGCCCCTCTCTCTTTCTTCTTTTTCTGGGATCCCAATTCTGATGTTGTTTCATCATATCGTATGGTTTATCTCTCGAATTCTGCCCTCGTGATCCAGTAGTTGTTTCTCTCTCTTTTCCTCAGCTTCTTTATTTTCCATCATTTGGTCTTCTATATTGCTGATTCTCTCTTCTGCCTCATTTATCCTAGCAGTTAGTGCCCCCATTTTTTATTACACCTCATTGATAGCTTTTTTGATTTCAACTTGTTTAGATTTTAGTTCTTTTATTTCTCCAGAAAGGGTTTCTCTAATAACTTCCATGCTTTTTTCAAGCCCAGCTAGTATCTTTAAAATCATGATTCTGAACTCCTGGTCCGACATCATACTAATGTCCTTATTGAGTAGGTCCCTAGCAGACGGTACTACCTCTTATTGTTTTTGTTGAGGTGATTTTTTCCATCTTTTCATTTTGTACAGAGGAGAAGAGATGAATGAGAGTACAAAATGCTAATAGGGTAACAATGTTCCCAGAAAATATACTCTAAACAAATCAGAAAAGACCAGAAACCAGTGGAAAAGAAAGGGAAAGAAAGAAAAGAGGAAATAAAGAAAAAGAAAAAGATAAAAACAAACAAAAACAGAACAAAAAAAAAACAGAATATGATCAAATATGATCAGGCTGGTGTATAGATCAGTGCCACACACTAGATTTTGGGTGTATTTTGGTCTCCTAGAAGAAATTTCCTCCCAAAATATTAAAGAAAGACAGACTTATATATGTACAAAATAAGGGTTCATATGATGAAGAGATGGAATATGACTGTAAAGATGAAAATTATCAACAATTTTATAAAAGGAGTTGATAAGAAGTTGTTTGAAAAAAGAAAGAATTGGATTTAAAAAAAAAGGGGGGGAGAGAATGTGATCAGGCAAGAGACTAGGAGAAAGCCATACACTAGAGATTTAGGGTATATTTTGATCTGTTAGAAGAAACTGTATCTCAAAATTTTAAAGAGAGAACAACTTATATATATATCTGCCAAAAATAAGGGTAACTACTCTGAAGGGATAGAATATGACTCTAAAATTGAAAAATTAAAATGTTTTTCTAAAAAAGGGTTTGATAAGATGTTGGTTGAAAAGGGGAAAAAGAAAAATTAAAAAAAAAAACAGTTAAAAAATTAACTTTGAAAGACTAAAGAATCATGGTAAAAAAGCCATGAATTCTATGTGCAGGATTCCCTTAGCACTGGAGTTCTGCAGTTCTCATTGATCGGTAAACTTGGTCTTGGCGGGCTGTTCTTGCTAATCTCCTGGGGGAGGGGCCTGTTGCCGTGGTTCCCAAATGCGTTTGCCAAAGGCAGAATTGCCCCGCCCTTGCTGGTCTGGGCTAAGTAATCTGCTCGGGTTTGCTCTTAGGAGCTTTTGTTCCCTGCAAGCTTTTGGTACAGCTTTGGAGGACAAGAGTGAAAATGGTGGCCTACCAATTTCTGCCCGGTAGGAGCCGAGAACTCGCGGCCCTGCTCCTCAGTGCGCCCCCAGAGAAAAGCAGTCGTCACTCCCGTCTCCCTGGTCTCTGGCTGCACTCCGTGCTCACCTGGCCTGTGACCAAGCGTTTCTATCTCTGGCACACGATCCCATGTGGTGTCTCCAAACCCAGCCGATCCCTGCGCTGCGCTCCTGCTCTGCTCCTCCCAGGGGAGGAAGGTGAGTCTCCCTGGATCTGCCGCTTGTTGGGTCCCTGATGGAGGAGCAGTGGCCTGACTGTGCCGCGGATCATGGTTTATGGCAACCCCGAGCTGAGAGCCCACGCCTCGGCTCCGTCTCTGCAGCCGGCTTCCCTGCTCCCATACCCGGGAGCTCTGCCACACTCAGGCACCCCCCGGTCTTTCTGTGACCCCGAGGGTCCTGAGACCACACTGTCCCGCGAGGGTTCCACCCCCCGCTTAGCCACTGCAGCGACGTCCCTCAGCGGAGCCGACTTCTAAAAGGTCCGATTTTGTGCTCCGCGGCTCTAGCACTTGCCAGAAGCGGCCGACGGAGGCCCCCTCCCCCGCCATCTATCCTCCCGAATATCGCCTCGGATTCACTCCTCCGCACGTCCTACCTTCCAGAAAGTGGTCGCTTTTCTGTTCAGAGAGTTGTTGCTATTCTTTTCTTCGATCTCCTGTTGAGTTTGTAGGTGTTCAGAATGGTTTGATCCCTATCCAGCTGAATTCCTGAAACCAGACGAAATCCAAGTCTCCTACTCCTCCGCCATCTTGCTCTGCCCCCCCCCCCAGCATGCATTTTCTACTTTATCAAAATTAACCTCTTATAGTCCTGTAAATCTACCTTGTACCATCGTTAGGCTGTTGTTTAAGGTGGTATTTTTGTTCATTGCTTCTTCTTTTAAACTCTTCCACATTGACTTCAATCCCTCAAATCCTTTTTCTACAGAGCCTGGTTCCAATTTCCATCAGTTACATGAAGCTTTCTTTATCAGTCAGGGTCCTAGCAGGAAACAGAGGACCCACTCAGAAAAGACTATATACAAAGGTAGGCAAAGTGTAGTCAAGAAAAACAAATACATGTATATGTATTATATATAATATATACATATCATACATACCATATGTATGGCATCTCATAGTTGTTAAGATCCTAATGATGTGGTTTTGGAATATAGGTGAGGTTTGGTGGGGTGGGATCTGGAGCTGATTGCCAAGAAAGAATTCTTGAGACCTCTTTGGTGCTAAAAGGTGGTTTTATTAAAGCTCGGGGACAGGACCCCTGGGCAGAAAGAGCTGCTGCACCAGGGTTGTAAGGGGTGGCTGATTACCTACTTGGGAGTCTGGAGTAGGGAAAAAGGGAGGTTTTCAAAAGAACTTTCATATGCTAAAGAGGACCCATAAGATACCAGAGGCATTGCCATTTTCAAGTTAAAGTTGTTCTTCCCTCTAGTAAGGCAATAACATTAAGATGGTTGGGAGCTTCCTGGAAGAATATCACACATATCCCACCCAGGACTGGGGGTTGGGGAGAGGTTGCAGGGTGTCAGCTTATGCTTTGTCTTCAGCTAGCCTTGTGCTCCCTCATCACTAAGACAGGATAGAGAGCTAGAGTGGTTAACAAAACCAGGAAGAAAGGGCACCATATGACAGGCTCTGTGACTCTCAGTAGAGAGTCCAAGGCAAACCATGGTGACACTTTAAGGAGGAAGCCAGGAAAGTAAATAGTCTGTTATCACCCTTCTTCACATCAGTCCCTTCCATGGTTCTCCACTGGCTGAATCCTACAGTAAATTAGAGTAAGAAAGCCTGTTGATGTAGCCCCTATGGATCAAATTTTGTAGAAATCAGAGTGCAGAAGATAGTGTGAAGCTGGAGACACAAATGGAAGACTATTCAGTCCACCTTTTCTTTCTACCTTCATAAACAAAACAGAATAGCTTTGAGCATTTATAACACGTATAATTTGTATTATTCCCGTGAAATTAACTTGTATGGTAGACAATAGCTCTTTCTTTATTGCCTTGATTTGTTTTTTAAAACAAATCCTCCCTTGTGTATGTATTAGCACACAATGAGAGTGAATCTGAACATCTTTGAAAGCAGGGATTGTGTTTAGTACCATGTCTTGGACATAGTTGATTACTAGAGACAAGTTTTAAAACTGTAATGTTGTTTACCTTAGTTTTGATTTCTAAGTGGAAAGCATGACAAATACAAACATCTCTTTCTTATTCTCTTCTGATCTTGACCAACCTCCTAAAGCAAAATGTCCCTTCCTTCTTATCACTTCTTTTTCTTCCCATATGCTTTTTTGTTGTTGTTTTTATTTACATTCCAGTTAGTTAACATACAGTATAATATTAGTTTCGGGTAGACAAATAGTGATTCAACACTTCTGTACAACACTCAGTGCCCTCCTTAATCCCTATCACCTATTTCACCCATCCTCCCCCCCACCTCCCCTCTGGTGACCATCATTGTTCTCTATAGTTAAGAGCCTGTTTCTTGGTTTGCCTCTCCTTCCCCCCCCCCACTCCTTTGATCATTTGTTTTGTTTCTTAAATTCCACATATGAGTGAAATAATATGGTATTTGTCTTTCTCTGACTGATTTATGTCATTTAGCGTAATACTCTCTAGCTCCATCCACATTGTTGCAAATGGTTGTCCCTTCTTATTTACCCTATAACCCCACTGTAATTAATATGCCACTTTCTTTATGGCACTGAATTTGGTCTGATATCAGTCTACATCAGTAGATGTGCTGTTTTGTTTTCCTATCCGAACCTCCTGCATTATTTGACAATGATGACATTGTCCTTTCCTTAAAAATGTCTTATACCAGTTTCTATGACAATGAATTTTTTATACTCCTCCTAACTCTCTGACCATTTCTTCTTCTACTTTGTCCCATTTTCTCTAGGAACTCTATAAATGGTGGTGTTCTCTATATTCATTTCTCTTTTTGCTCTAAATATTCTTCCTAGGTAATACTGTGTATACTCATTGATTTAAATTATATCTGTATACTCGTAATTCCTCACTGTGTATCTTCAAGCATCATCATGTGATGTCCCAGAGGCCCTCAAACTAAATTTTTCCAAAATTAAACTTAGTCTTTCTTCTTTTCTAAAGTAGCATTTCATTCTGGTTTCTCTGTGTCAAATGATAGCAATGCTATCTACCTCAGAGTCATCAAAAACCTCAGAATAATCCTAGCTAATACCCTACCCAGCTTCCCTTTCTAATTATCCATAGTTAATCCTTTATAAATCCATGTAGTTTATTTTTAAATAACTTTCAAATCTGTTTGCTGTCTGTCATCCATCGTGTAATGTGCTTTAGATGAAACCCTAGGTCTCTGTGCATTATCTATTATCAGAATCTCCTGTCTCTTGTGTGCTCTAAGGAGGAACTGGCTTGAATCTGTCCTGTGCTTCCAAGCCCAGGGATTTGAAATAGTTCTCAAAAAGTCAACAGTACTAACAAGTTGGTCAAAAGCAGTGAGAAAATGTCAACAGCTCCAAGTTAGATCACAAAAGGTCAGTAGGTAGAGATACAAAATGCAAACATAAAGTCCAAAGAGAAACAAACAAGATGATCAACCAAGAAGAGAGCCAAGAGTCAAGAACAAGAGGGAGACTTGTATAAAATAAGAGGTAGATGATTAACAGGATTAATATTCTAAATATTTTAAAATCTATATAACTTTGGCACCCATCCACCAAAAAGGATACTGGCCGTAGTCTTAGAGCAGGATCTTAAAGATTGAGAAAGTCTTGGGATGCCCAAGGAGAGATGAGTGGAACAGCTAGTGGAGGGCCAAGGTAGTGGTTTTCTGCCATCTGGTATGGAACTAGTACAGTTTAACTGGGCTGTACATCAGCCCTGAGAGAAAGTGAAGGTGAATGGGCAAAATATCAATGGAGTGACTGTATCCCATAATGAACTACCAGGTCCATGCATATGCTGTGTTTAATAAAAACAATATGGTTGAGATAGACTATAACTTGCTAATTAATGTCTGTCTCCTAGTGGTACCTCACTTCCATTCATTCTCCATATTTCCACTTGTGATGTTTTGAAATAGATATGCTATCATGGCACTCTGTTGCTTAAACCTCTCTAGAGCTCTCTAGCTTCTCAATGATTTTGCTTTCACTAATCACATTTGTGTAATTCATTTTTTCTCAACTTGCATTCTACAGTTTGTTAATACTGCACAGTCATGAATTCTTCAAGTATATCAGGCTTACACATTCTTTTGCTCCTTTGCCTTTGCTGTTCCTGCTTCCCAGAACATCCCACAGGTGCCCATGTAGAAATACTCCTACTTGTCCTTCAAGAAGCTAAACTGTCCTCTAATCCTAACAAGGTTTCTCTGACTCCTGCATCCTTCACTCGTGAATGAATTTATGTGCCTATCTTCCCTGACCACAAAAGAATAAATGAATGAATTTGTGCCCTCTCATGCATTATTTTTGTAAGAACCCTCAGAATTTGCCATGATGTTAAATTGCCTTGTTTCTGCCTCACACTAGACTTTCAGTTTCTGTTCAAGGTCAGGGTCCTGATGATATTCATCTTTAAATCTCTAGCTTTCAGCATAGTGTCTGATGCTTAAAAGGTAGTGAATGAATGAATGAATGAATGTTTTTCAAAGCTGACCTAAAGGTGAATGCCATTGGTGGAATAAAAATGTAATTGAATACTCAGGTTGGAATCACATAGAACCCCCAATTTCACTAAACTGTTCAAGTAATCTGGGTAAAAAATTAGTGACCCAAAAAGTCGTGTGTGTTTGTGTGTGTGTGTGTGTGTACACATGTTGGTTTGTATTTTGTACCTATTGCTTTTTGTTGGTGGTATTTTACTGAATTCTCTGTTGACTTGAATGAATTTAACTGATAGATGGAATTGGGCAATGGGTTCAGGCACGTCAGTGGTACATGTTAGCAAAATCAATGCTTTCCTATGTAATATAAAGTAGGAATTACATCTTTTAAGACCTGGGGATAACATGAACATGACGAATTAATTCATATATGTAGAGTACAATGAGTTATGCATAAGGGTGTGCATTATTTAAGTATAAAAACAGTTAATAAAAGCCCACTGTGCTAGAGAATACAACATCAGAAAGACAGGCTAATTTTAGAAGAAGAAAGACAAAATCATATCTAAATAAAGATTTAACAAGATATTCTTTGGAAATAAACACTTTATGAATTGCATATTTTCTATGTTTGACATATTGCTTCCATGCTAGTCCAAATATCTGGTGATTTCTAATGAAATGGAACTAAGGGGCTTCAGCATCAAGTGTTAGAATACAAATGCAAGGATTGTAGAATTTATGTTGTTTTTGCATAATCCTATGACATGCTGAATACAAATTTGGTAACTCACGATTTTGGACGCTACCAGTTCCTTTTTAGTTTATCATCTTATCATATAATGCAGAAAGAGAAACACTTGTTTTGGGTAAAAATATCCCACTTTTGCTCACAAACTGAGTCTCTTACCATCTCTGTCTTCATTTGTAATTTGTTTTCTTGAACAAATTAATTTTTGATCTACCATTTGTATAGCAGTGATATGGCTCTTTGTCCTCTTCTCAATTCTGTACAGTATTTTCATCACATTTAACACTTGAAATATAAATGAGAAATGGGAAAGTACTTTAAATATTCAATATTTGTGAGCCTTTTGGTGACTTTTTCTCCATTCCAATTCTTCTGATGCAGAACACCCCCTAATTGTTGACTGAGTGTGTTGCCTTTATTGTGTCACTTAACACATTGTTCCCAAATACTGCTGTATTTTAGTCCAGATGCTCCATAATTTGCCCCATCCCATCTACCCAACTATATTGACCATGTCTTCCACAGATCCACTTTTCACTACAATTAGTGATGTGCTTACAGTGTTCTTTGCTTATTCATTATTCTTTGCCTGTGCTCCTTGACATCCTCAGCTCAATGAATGTGATCTATTGCTGCTTGCAGCAACCATTCCAAATCCAACCTAACCCTCAAAGTCAAACGTTAGATACCAAGACCTCCACACAGACTTATTTAATGATTGTGTTATCCAAAGAGTTCACTCTTTTCTCAATATTTACATATACAAAAATATAACATCATACATTCTACCATTTAAGAGTCTAATTGCTTCATATGTGAATTCTGTCCTCAAATTTCTCAGGAGAAAAGGATCACATTTTACACTTTAAAAATTTTCTCATAGTACCAGTTGTAATGCATAGTAGAAACAGGCAAAAGTAGAATTATGAAGTTCCCTTATGGATTTAGCTTGCCTAATTTTGCCCATTCTGGGCATCAGTATCCTGACTATGTACATCTGGTAATGTGTGGCCAATTCATTCTACTTGACAAGTTAACTCATATGTACATCATACTTTATAGTTTTTAAAAGAAGTTTCACATATAGTATATATTTTTTCTTTAAATGTTTTTATTGTTATGTTAATCACCATACATTAGATCATTAGTTTTTGGTGTAGTGTTCCATGATTCATTGTTTGTGCATTATTTTATCTTAACAGCTGAGCATTTTAAGCAGGCTTTTCATTAATAATAGTGATTACTACTTTCAATAAAAACTCATCTTATGAAATATCAAAATAACATGACTAACATATTACTTTAATAATATGTACTCTGGTATAAATGTAAGCTTTAATTTAAATTTATTCATGTTATTATTTAATAAAACAAGTGGCACAGGAAATAATATAAAAATTACCATATGAACCATGATAATGGTTATTATAAATGGCTAATTATTGCATGCTTGCTTTGTGGTATGCACTCCACTAGATACTTTATTATATCTTATACTCACAACAGTCCTGAAAGATAGGTATTCTTACTATTTTATCTATAAATAAATTGAGGTTCAGACAACCTGGCTTTTCTCCGGTCACACAATTATTACTTGGCCAATGAAAATTTCAAGCCCAGATATCATTGGTTCCACAATCTTTCCTCTTTCCCCTGGACTAAGCTCCATCTCTCAATCCCCCTTTAAAGATAAGTAACATCAAAAAAAACAATGCAAACAGATTTTGAATTTCAACGAGTTTTACTTCCATTATAATATAATTGCTTTCAAATCTATGCTAATCTGTTATTTTAAATTCCTTTAGTACATATCATAATTATGACATCTAATAAATGTTAACCTTTTGATGGAAGCAATTTCAAACCTACATGAACATTATCCAATTAATTATTCAAAGACATTGTTGGATAATAATTGCGAAACTAATTATTACAGATCAAACTGGTCACAAAATGGATTTTCTTTTCCATTATGCCAACAAAACTCTGCAAATCTAATCCATCGTCTTTCATTCTGTGAAACCACTTAAGTAGATGAAAAGTATTAAAAGAGAATAAACTTTGAGAACACCATGATCAAATGGTCAATTTAGCTTCAACTGAATTGTGGATGTTTTACCTACCAAGTAAGTTCAGACCTGTTAAAAAAGCTGATGTGACTCAAACACATTTTCTCTCCCTCCACCAAGCCTACATGCTTCCTGTGTGAGTCTAAAAATGCCATTTTCTGAGACAATCAGGAGTTGTGTTCAGGCTGTATCTGGGTTCTGATTTCAGCTTGACCAAGTTTGAATAAGAAGTTCAATCTAGCTCTTTCTTTTACTTCAGAGACAGATTGTAGTCTGAGGAAACTAAACAAATGTTTTACTAAACTCTAGATTTTTGCTATTTGAAGCATGGTCATCAGACAAGCAGCATAGCACCCTCTGGGAGTTTGTTGGCAATGAAAAAAAGACAACTCGTTAAATACCTCCAAAACAAAATATTGAGTATATAAAAATAACCTTCAGTAAAAACTCTTCACTTACTCTTACTACTCAATTAACTGCTGTTGAATTCTTAGAAGTTTGTATATGCAAAATGAGAGTTGCTCATTATGTTCTTTTATACCTTCTCTTTTACTCCTTGCCATAAAATCACTTAGCTTTTAAGTGGGCCCAAATCGACTGTAACATGAACCTAACCTCAGGATCCACTATTCATTGAGATGGTCATGCAAATAAAACAACATCCTTTAAAAACAATAGGGATATCCATTGGGAACTTAAATTTTAAAATTTCTTATATAACTTGTGAACAAACTAAAAGGTTTCCAGACTCCACTTTTTGAGAAATAGTGTATGATTGCAGTATTACAGCTATTTGAAGGTTTTTTAGAATGGATTCATCTCTAGGAGGGATAAATGTAAGTCACAAACTCTCTGGAATTAGATACACAATCAGCATGAAAAGCCCAAGAGACTTGCATCAGTCCTTCCTTTCTTCATTTCTTTTCCTCTCTCCCTCCTTCCATAAAAATGCATTAGAGATCTTGTTAAAAGTCAGGTATTTTGCTAGGCCCTAGGGATGCAAAATAAGGAAGATACACATCCTGTCTTTGAGAAGGTAAAGAGTTTAGGCATGGAATAGTCACAATTAAACATTCACCGTGTTATATGATAAATATAACAAATACAGTAAAGAGATAGATGTATTCTAACAGTTCTCCCCAAGGCAAATATATCATTCAAGATGACATAGTTTATGCTGAAAATGTTCCTTTAATTTCAATGAGTTAAAACAACAAAACTTTACTTTTATTCACACTCTCGTCAATTTGGGGTTGCTTGGCAGAAAGTTCTACTTCATGTGATCCTCACTAAGGGACCCAAGTTAGGGAAGCTCCTTATCTTGATGTCTGTAGTTCTCAACGCAGGAATATGGGAATATGAAGACTTGTGCACTAGTTCTTAAAACTTCTCACATCTTATTGGTCAAACCCTGTCACATGGCCACAACTAATTTTAAAGGTGATCTATATATACAATCCTACTGTGTCCTAGAAAACAGAAATAGTTGATGAACAGCATTAATAATGTCCACACCGAGAGACTTATTTTACTCCTATTTCATGTAATGCACTACTCTGCATACTTCTAAGTCTCTGGGTTTTCTTCTGCTTGCAAGTATCTTTATGTACTTACAGGTCCAGGACTTCCATATTTGTGTAGAAATGTTCAGTACTGGGGCACCTGGGTCATTCAGTCAGTTAAGCATCTAACTTCAGCTCAGGTCATGATATCAGGGTCCTGGGATCTAGCCCCCTGTAGGGCTCCCTGCTCAGCAGGGAGCCTGCTGCTTCTCACCCTCTGCCCCTCCCCGCCTCATGTTCTCTCTCTCAAATAAATAAAACCTTTAAAAAAATGTTCAGTATGTACAAGTACCTCATACTTTATTTACCTTATGCTTGCTTGCCATTAAATTGGGTAATTATTTTTCTATAACCTTTGATTTTTTTCCCTCACCATTGTATATATGTTCTCTTGATATTTTGTGCCTTTCTGTCAGTGATCATATATCCAAAAGTTCTAGTACCTTACCATGTGTTTCAAATGAATCATTCAATTCTCATTATATTGTTCAACTAAAAATGGCGATTTAGATTTCTAGATAGTATTTATTTTTATCTATTGGCTATTTATCACTTTACCTGTTTTAAAATTTATCTTTTACCAAAAAAAAAATTTCAGGCCCAATTATTAAGGAGATTAAACACAAAGTTTAATTATTTGATTGTATATAACTTTTCAATTCTTGCTAGATCTTTATAGCCTGGGTTACATTCCTGGATTGTTACCCCGTCCTTTGTGGCCTCAAATATTTGTAGGATCCTCCAATTTTAGTCCAGCTCTTTATTTTCTGTCTGTGGCCCTGCTTAACAATTTCTGCTTTATATATCCTTGCACATAATTGTCTTCTACAAATATGCCTTCAATGTGAACAGTTTGTAACCTCTGAGAAATGTTTTCTGTTACTGGTGATATGGTCCTATCAATTAACATTCACTGGGAAACCATAGATAATGCTGCAACTGGTCAGGAATCAAGGCAGCATTTGAGTTTGTTTTTTTTCATATCTGTGCTAATCATCCCATTCTAGACTTTCTATTTTGTATGGTCTATATGATCTGAATGACAGATGACATCTCAGGGATTGATAAAAAATAAAATAATAATATCTGACTGTTGGAAGAAGGTTTGGGGTCATCTACTCTAACTTCCTAGCCAAAGTCTAAAGTTTCCTGCATATTCGTGAAGTTGAGAGGAATGAGTCTGGCCTTCCAAACTGGGAGAATGGCACAGACTAAAGCAAAGCTAGAGAAAACTATAAAACCTCGCCAAACACTCGGGAAGACTTATCTGAAGCTTGAGGATTCAATTAAGAGAACAGGCAATACTAGGAAGCTGAAACTGGAGAGCTAGTGTGGGTCACACTGTTTAAAGGCCCTGCAAAGGGAGTAGTTTTAGATTTCATATCTTAAGATTTGAGAGCTTCACACTGGAGTTAGTGAGAAGGCATTAAAAGTTTCATGTGGAGAAGGTGCTCTGAAATTTAGCTTCTGGTCTCCTCTTAAAGAAATAAAGGGATTTTCTCAGGAGTAAAGAGACTTAATGTCATAGGTAAGGCTTTTTAAGGGAAAGCTGTTATTTATGGTAGAGTCTATGAGGTTCTTTGCTTGAGATTAATGGACTGGTCATTGCAGAGAACAGCCTCTCCATTTCCAGGTAGTTGAATGCAGATGACCTAACAGTTCTCCTTCATCTTGGATTTTTTATGGTACTGATTACATTAATTAGGAGAAGATACTGTATAATGAAGCTCGTCAGGAAAAAAATTAATAGGTTACTTTAATAAGTTTTTTCTGTGATTTGTGTTGCTGATATGAACAGCAATTATCCAGCTAAGTAATGAGCCACTAATGAGCATGTCTTTCTTAGATTGTGTTGCAAGTTCACTGGAGGAGTTTAACTATAAAGGCAAGCAATGATTTCTTTTCCATAGGTAAGTAATTTTGACAGCAGTATTTGTAATAACCCACAACAATGAATCCCATTATTTATTAGTATGACCCCAAATCATACCTTCTTAAATATTACCCTACAATTCTTTAATTCCCTGCCTTTCTCTTTAGACGTTACTTTATTACATGCAGATTCATGTAAAACATTTTTCAAGGCTGGTAATCATTAGTTGTATAAAGTAGACACAGGTGAGATTGAAAAGGTTGAACATTTATCCCAATGGATGAGATATACAAGATTTCATTTAGAACTGTCTCTTAATAACTAAGTAAATAATTCAATATGGCTTTTAAAATTCATTTGAATTTTTGTAGTTTCATGGCTCAAAATGAAGCTTTGTTTGATGAAAATCCACATAACATATGAGTGAGCAGCTTAGTGTGATGAAGAGAAAATAACACAGGGATTTAGGAGATTTTAATTTAAGTAATTTCAGTCTACCTCTAGTTACAGAAGTCTGGTCAAGTCTTTTAATCTTGTCATGTCTACTTTTTTCATTTGAATAATTTGCTTAATTTTCTCAAAATTTCTTTCTAGTACTAAAATATTATGACCCAGATTATTTTTGTAGCATAATTAATAAAAATTTTTTAAAATTGAATTTCATGTTTCTGCTACCTTTGTCACTAATTATATAATGTGATGAGTACATATGACCTTAACTTTATTTTACCTATCCTATTTCAACAGTATTGTAAAATCCTTGAAAACAGGGTCATCTAAATAAAGTCATCTTATCGCAATGGTACTAACATAAAGTTTGGGAAAGCCAGATCTTTTTTGTAAACCTTAAGAGGCTAACATTTCTGGTAGTATCCATATCATCTTACGTTTAGTAATTAGTACTGGTAGAGAACTAGTCTAAAATGAGGGTTCTAGGGGGGAGGGGGTGGGGGAATGGGTTAGCCTGGTGATGGGTATTAAAGAGGGCACATACTGAATGGAGCACTGGGTGTTATACTCAAACAATGAATCATGGAACACTACATCAAAAACTAATGATGTAATGTATGGTGATTAACATAACATAATAAAAAAATTTTTTAAAAAGAGTAGAATTATACTTTGGTTATTGCTAGAGTTGTTCACATTTATTAAGTCCATTCTTTGGTGAATTTTTACACATAGTGATGATTTATATGTTCTACATTCTTTCACGTATTTATAAAATAAGGCCAAAGTAGTTTTATGAGGGAACTATACTAAGCACAGATGATTTAATTTTCAGTTTAATCCAACTTTCAGTTGGTCACACCGTTTTCTTCTTGCTCCCCAAGTGAAGATACTGAATCCTCTTCTTTCCTTTTTAGCCAACTTTTTGATTCATGTGATGTGTACTTACATTTATTTAAACATAGATTTTTTTTTTTTACCATGGAACCTATACTGGAAAAGGATATAGAACTATCTTCTCCCTATAGAGAGGAAACAATAGCTCTTCTCTTTAGTGATTATGTCCTACAAAATCATGACTTTACATGTCCTTTACATATGTTCTTTGCATGACTGCATAATTTCTTTCCTATGAAGTACATCATTTTCCAGATTCTCTTGATGTGTTGTTAACAGAATGCAGACCCCAAAGCATGCTAAATAGCCAGCATCTATGATGTAGAACTTTGCGTTGATAGTTTACTTCTTCCCGGCAGTAACTCAGTGTTTTCAGTTAGCTCATTCAACACTGCGGTGAGAGAATAGAGGCTAAATGATTTTGCTTTTGCTCCATTGAGCAAAACAACCTTGAGAGATGCCATGCTAAGCCTTCCAGATATTCATTAAGCCTTTGTTCGTATTTATTCCGGCATACTGAAAATTCTATCTGGTCACCTGACAGCTCATTAGAGCCTGCTAGGTTCTTCCTAAGACATTAGCCACATATGGTAAAAGAACCAGTCCTGAGTGTTTTTTCATTTCTCTGTAAGCCAGTATAATCAAAAATCCTACTTTAACATCTTTAGCATTGATCCTTCTACCAATACCTGCTGAAGCTCCCAAGCAAACTCACATCTAATTTATTTTATTGCAGATGAGATATGTACTCGTTTTGTATTAAAATAATCTTGTCTCTCTAGCCTTTGTGCTTTTAAGGGACAGTAGTTTCTGTAATAGCAAAAGCACAAGGACTGGAAATGTTTATTTTATTCTGACTTAGTATCTGTGATACAGTTTTCAGACACCATGGTTTTCTTTTTTTTCAGATACCATGTTTTAAAGTAGCAGCAGTGTTCTCAGAACATGAATGCTTTATTCAAAGCTGTCTAAAACTATAAAATGTCATAACCCATTCTAAAATTAGACAATTGTCTAAGGACTGTGTCTTATCAAGAAAATTCTAGGGGAGATACTCTGGTTTCTCTTCAGATCGTATAAATCTTTCGCCTTTTACTAAAGAAAATTCTAAGGGAGAAATGACCTACCCAGAATAAAAGTGTCTTATGTTTGTTTTTTTTTTATTTAAGGTAACAAACTTATAAATTGAAAACTTGGAGACACATAATTTGAAAGATCAATACCATGAGGATAATAAATCAACACAAAAATGTAAGAAAATAGGAATAATTGTGACCAATAAATTTTTAAAGCCATACCCTCCTGATAAACATATCAAACAAATCATCCTTCAAAATTATTGTGATAAAAAGTTATTTCCTTCAAAAGAAAAATAATTCTTTTCACATGCTGAGCCTAGAAATTCCTATTTACAATGAAGGGTTTTGTATTTCCTCAGTATTGCTTAATTATGGCCTCCTCTATTAGAGGAGTACTAAACATTTTATAATATTACATTTGCAAATTCAGTAGTCATTTACTTAAATCAAGTAAATTTAGGGTTAATTTCTTTGCAAAATGTTAATCTAGAATAGTTGCAGTCAAAACACAAACCACAGACCCCTGAGACCCTCTGACACCAAAACAGTTTTCATAATAATACTAAGTTGCTACTAGCCTCTTTACTATGAAGCTGCTGGCTCTTTAGCAAAAATCAAAGTAGTGGTACTAAATGGCATTAGTAGTCATTGTATTCTTCATGGCCATGTGGTCCAAAAAAGAAAGAAAAGAAAGCCAGTTTCACTTAAAAATGCCCTTGATAAATCAGTAAAAATTATGAATTTCTTTGAATCTCTACCCTTGAGTACGTCTTTTTTAAGTATTTTATCGATGAAATGGGGAAAAGTCCACAAAAGACACTTCTGCAGCATAGAGAAGCTCAGTAATAGTCCCAGCTTCTCTACATAAAGATTTCTCTTATGAGCTTGGCCGTGATATTAATAAATGTGATTTGTTTGATATTATATAATCAATGTGTTAACATTTGGAAGATCAGCATTGCTCAGTGAACCGATATTTTCCAAATGATCAATACATGAGGTTACAAAATCAGGCATGAGTAAAAAATCCATTCAAAATATAAGATAGAAAAAAAATGTAAGATAGACAAATAGATTTAAACATAAGAGGCACAGGTGCCTGGGTAGCTCAGTTGGTTAAGCGACTGCCTTCGGCTCAGGTCATGATCCCGGAGTCCCCGGGATCGAGTCCCACATCGGGCTCCCTGCTGAGCAGGGAGTATGCCTCTCCCTCTGACCCTACCCCGTCTTGGGCTCTCTCTCTCTTTCTCACTCTCTCTCTCTCTCATATAAATAAATAAAATCTTTAAAAAAAAATGCAAGAGGCACAAGCTATTCACTCAGATAGTTTCAGTTTTTACAACACAACGAACCATCAGTCATGTTTTTGGTACAATAGCAAAGAACAATATCCACCATTATCCAGAAAGTCTATTCAAATACTTCTTCCTTTTACAACTTCATAAGCCCAGACTGCATGTACTACGGAAAACAATATATTCCACCATATTAAATGAAAAACCAAATATCATAATCCAACTTTCTTATATTTGTCTAGACATTAACAAGATTTGTAGAAAGGTAACACAGTACCATTTGTCTCACAAATCTGTTTTGGAAAAGGCACTTTTAATAAAACGTTATGGTAACAAAGATTTATCATCGTTACTTTTAAATGAATTAATAAATATAATTAAAATTCTTTTAATTTCAAACAGTATATGTCAGCAGGTGTAATTCGTATAAACATTAGAAGCCACTGATCTAGAACTTTAGTCTCATATTTTGATATACGAAGAAAGATAGGTGTTTTCTTTTGTTCTCGGGTTTGCTTTTGCTGTTAAAAACAGTGCTGGTGAAGATTGCCTTAATAACCTTCAAGCCTCTCCATTAAGAACCCTCCATCTCGGGGCGCCCGGGTGGCTCAGATGGTTAAGCGTCTGCCTTCAGCTCAGGTCATAATCCCGGGCTCCTGGGATCGAGCCCCACATCGGTGGGAAGCCTGCTTCTCCCCCTCTCACTCCCCCAGCTTGTGTTCCCTCTCTCGCTGTGTGTCTCTCTGTCAAATAAATAAATAAAATCTTAAAAAAAAAAAAAAAAAAAAAACCTCTGTCTCCTATGTCCTCAAACTACAAACCCTACCTCACATTCCCTTTTCCTGATTAGGACACAGCTAGGAAAACAGAAAATGACAGAGTACAGGTTTTCAAATCCATCCTACCTGGAAATTAAAACAGGAGTTAGAGACTATCAGCTTTGGTAAGTTGGTGATGATAAGGAGTCTCAAACAAGTGGAGACAGTTGGCTTGGGTCACAGTGGGCTGGGATAGTTAACACCAACTTTGAGGACCAAGGCCATAAGTTAATCAAATGAATTTTGTTAGATACAGGTGAAAGCTTGGGGATGTAGAGAGGATATTTATCTTCAATTTCCTAAGAATATAAATCTTAATCCACGTTGGGATGAATGTTCCTTCTTGTCCAATTTATATTTGATAGGTATATTATTGGCCTAGAAATGCTGATGTAGTTGTAAAAAGTTCCCTTGGGACATTCTGTCTTTAAAATTTATTTTCATATTTTTTGATATCTAACCCACCATCTGTGACTCCATTCTTCAATTATTACTGTAATTCTTCACTTACAACTGGCTTGATTCACTTGCTGGTCAGAATGCCTTAAGCCTCTTTGGCTCATGGTTTCCTTTTAGATCTGAATGTGATAAAAATTGTGACATTAGCAGACTGTTTTAAAGCAGCATGATGCCTCAAAACTTACCTGTGCTCTGTCCTCTTCAGGGTCCAGTCTTATGCTAGCTAATAATCAGATTCTATTTCTTAAAATAGAAACATCTCTGAAAAGTAATTAAAACAGAGTTCCTGCTGAAATTGAATTTTTTAAAATTAATGCTTCCATTTTTATCAGAGCAATGCTGTTTGCAAAACGCTTTATAGAACTATTAATAAGCACCTTGGGCAGCAAATAACATCAGGTTGAAATGTACCAAAACATGTGTTAATTGCCCCATATAACATGCTCTGTTGTGTCTTATTGCTTAAATCAGGTGGAGTTGCCAAGGCAACCCTTGCATCCTTACAATGCCACTCTGGCTAAAAGAGGGCATACGAAATTCCATTCTCCACTTACAGTAAGGCTAACAGAAAAGCTGCACAGAAATGAAGAGTTCTCATTGTTTACACTCAACTGCAAACACACTCACACTGACACAAAGTGTTCAGTTACAACAACGTTAGATGGAGATCAAAACAGGTCAAATACCAGCTATTTTCAACGAACCCTTGAAACAGCAAAGGCTTTCCAGATGGGCACTAAAGTCACAATACATGAGCATGAAGGTATTCTTTTAACTTTCCAGCTTTACATTCCCAGTGCATGATAAAAGCAGTTGATCTTTTGTTTCAAGTGAGAGTCTAAGCATGATCCACCTTAGAGTATTTGAACTATTGCCTCATTATTTATTCATGCATTGTTTTTCTTTGGTCTATTAAGTGCAAAGTGCCTTGATGGTGGCTGAAGGTGGCTACTTTTTTTTTATGCTAAAGTCTAGAAGCTTTACTAGAGAAGGGGGTTCCTGAGGGTCATGCTTGCTAACTCCTGTAACAACCAGCAAGAAAAATCTTGTGACTGAACAGCATGGGGATTTATTCTAGTTCATGCCATGATCTGATGTAGGTTGAGCAACTCTGTTGGGTGGCTTTTTTCCAAAGTAGTGACTCAGGGACTAGGCTCCTTCCATCTTGTGAAGCTGTCATCTTCAACACAGTATCTATAGTTGCTATAGAGAGTAAAAAAATGTGTGATTACACCAGGTGGTTTTATGGTAGAAGGACAATCATTTTCACCATTTTCTTTGTGATTCTTCATCCAGTGACCTATGCATCAAAAAAGACGTTATATGCCTCTTGTCACATCCCATATAGTGACAGAATAGAAACTGAATAATCCAATAGAATTTACCATTCAGAAAATGGAACAAATGAGAAATATAGCAGTCACCAATCCTTAGTAATTCTGAAACTCAGCTTGACAGTTATCTTAAAAGGCTCCCTACCAGGAGTCAAGGTGGGTTACCTGATTAGGGTGTTTTTCTTCTCTTGCCCATCTATCTCTATACTACCTGATCTTAATCTCTGATTTGAGCATTGGGAAACATACTGTCTTAAGGGCCTATATAGACCTAAAAGCTGATTCTTGTCCATGGAAAGTTGGGAACTGAAAGTTCGATTTTAAATCTTCAGTAGTCAGCTATGTTTAAATTGAACATACGATTTCTTTGGCAATGAATTTCCCAGAAAAAGCTATTAAACTTCTGATCAATGTGCTTTAGCGACTACTCTCAATATTCTTTGCAAGATACAACTTTTAAATCTAATTTAGTTGCTTTTTTACACTATGTGTCTCTTTCTATGATGGCAGCCTCCTTAGAGATGTCCTCAATAATAGAGATAGCTGTACCCTAATCTGGTCTCTCCTGAATCACTTCACACAAGTGAGAATTTTAATTGGCCCATTGTTACACAGAACCTTTACAAAATTCTATATCTATTTAGATAGGTAGTACTGTCTGACGTTGTACTTACCAGTCACATATGGCTCCTGAACATTTAGGTATAGCTAGTCCAAATTGAGATGTGATGTAAGTGTAAAGTACATATTGGATTTTGAAGTCTTAGTATGAAAAAAGTGTAAAATACTTAAGATTTTTATATTGAATGCATGTTGAAATAATATTTCATAAAAAATTTTAAAAGACATTATTAAATTTTATTTCACCAGGTTCTTTTTACCTTTTAAATATGTCTTGGTAGCCATACTTTCTAGTGAAAATTTTAAATTACCTGTGTTACTCATATTTCTATTTGAAAATACTGGTCTAGAAGCAATTGTCCAAGTAAGGTACTACTTTTCTGGATTCTTTCTGTTCTCTTTCATATCTTTTTGAAACTAGCCAATTATTTCTTTAACTTATCTCTGTCTTACAACCCCTCAGCAAGCACAGACAATAAAACCAAACACATAGAGCTAACATTTTTGTTTTCCAAATCTTGCCTTAGTGCCATAATCTCATTAGGCAAATGCATTGCCTTCTAGGATCAACTGAGTAACAATTTTACTAATATTTTTTTCCTCTGTATATCACTGAATCCCATCTTTCTAGCATCTGATATCAATTTTTAGCTTGCATGCCCCCCAATTGTTAAACCAATTTCATGAACCTAATTTGGGGTTACAACAGCACCTCACTTCAGGCATCAATCCCTCAGCAAACTGAAGGAGGTTAGACTCTTATAGTAAAAGAGAAACAAACTCTCAGGGATTTAATGTAGGCTACTCATATTAGAATCTGAGGTCATTTGAACAGCTTTTGTCCAGAGGATGACTCAGGGGTCCAAGCTTCTCTCAGGCTTGTGACATTTCCATTGTGGTTTGGAAATAAAAAGTGACAATGACACAGAGGTCTATGCCAGACCTGGAAGTACCTTACATCACTTTGACCACCCTACATTTGTCAGCTTCCTGTTACATCGCCCCTGTATAAGTACTGGTCTTCCTACGTGTCCAAAAAGAGGAAAGGGAATTGGTGAGTATTTAGCCTGTGTCTACCACAGTAATGAATTCAGATACCACAAAAGGATTTTATAGTAAAAGACATGTGATTACAGAGCTTTTGTCTGTGTGTCATGTACTCCTAATATATGATGTGAGTGGGATATATGTTTGTTGATATTTGAATCCCTGAGCGGAACCTCGTGAGAACAGTGGTGATCCGATCCCCAGAGCAAATCATAAGATGAAGACTGAAGAAACTTGTGATGGCTAGCATATTGCCCATAAAACTATAGGCACTCAGTAAGTGACTGTCACTGGGGTGAGGTGAGGCCTATATTTAAATAATGAGAGAAGTGCCAGTGAAACAGAAATTAGACTTACTGATATACAGGTCTATAGGAGGAATGGAGACAATTTGGTGGAGAATGGTAGCGGGAAATATTGTTCAGTAGAATAAATTCTTTGATAGATACTGGAATCTTCTAACTACTTCAAGAGTTGCCTTATGAGGTGCTGAGGTTCTTAGTATCAAGAGGCCAACTATCTCTGGAAATAATCTATCAGGATCATTTCTGAGAACTTTACTGGATACAGTAGTTGGCCTCTGATTTCCCTTCCAGTTCTAAAAGCCTAAGTTAAGATATTGAGGATTCAAATACATATATGTGACAAATAAAATAAAGTTTTGCCAAAGACAGTTATATCTACAGTGGGGACATACGCTAGAAAACTTGTTAATGAAACAAACAAACAAAAAAAAACCACACCATTATCTGGAGACTTAATATCTTACCAGCAGAGATTCTAAAACTGATACTAGAATTTATTATAATTGTGGGACATTATAGTTAGGTATTGTCCAGTTCCCAACTGTAATCCTTGACCAACTTATTCCTCAACAATCAGCCAGATAATTTTCCCAAGCTGTTATAATGAATAAAATAATTTCAATATTTAATCAGAACAGGAGACAAGATCTGGATCTTGGTCTAATTGTCTCCTTTACAACCCCATAATGTTGTCTGCTCACCAATCAGATCACTGGCTCAAAGACTGGCATAAGTTAAAGACTAAAAAAGGTAATTGATCTTCATGATGTTATATTGTATGAAATACAATGGTTCTATATAGGCCTTTCTTTAAAAATGTTTTCCTAGGTTGGGAGATTATTTTAATGTTATGTAGAAATTCTCAATAGCTCGTCCAGAATTTATATCCATTTTACCTATGGTTTATGTCAAAAAAAGATCCAAATCCAGACTGCTCCTCAAAGCATTCAGTTTAACAAAGAAAAAGTCTATGATAACACATGTGAAATAAACTCAACAAAGAGTAATTAACTTCCCGTGACAACTTCCCTGAGCAGTCTTCTTTCACCTTCTTTCTACTTTTCTGCATTTCTTCAGAAAGTATAAATTCTTAAAATTCTGAATTTACATGTACCTCATTTTCAATTAATTTTATGTGTGTCACTTGTGAAAATCTTGTCTCTTTGTGGTATTAGGGCTTTGAAGAATCTCTTGTACCAAAATACCTAATAACCAATTATTAAAAAATAATCAATTGATAATTTCTTATTTGTTTATTAAAATATATCCTAGCATGTGAATTATATGAAAACACAAAGTCTTGGTGCAATATTAAAATACCAAATTTGAAAAAAAATTCTTCCCCATCTGATATCTTTACTAGCAATAACCAACACTGACTGCCTCTTATACATTGAAAAAAACATTTAGAGGAGACACAATGATCGTGATCAGGATAGTCATTATCTTTCTCTTTGAGAAAAATTAATATATGATATATAACTGCTTAGGTCAAGATTTTTTTTACTCCATTATTTTAACATTCAGAGAAAGGAATCGAGCAACTTTGAATTTTTATAAGGATTTGAGTTAGTCAATACCTTCAGTAACTACAGAAGGGCATAAGAATTTTTTTTAGCAGAGTGCTCGCTTCGGCAGCACATATACTAAAATTGGAAAGAATTTTTTTTTAGCAGGGCACCTGGGTGGCTCAGTTGGTTAAGCATCTGCCTTCAGCTCAGGTCATGCTTCAGCCGACATTGGGCTCCCTGCTCATCGGAGAGTCAGCTTCTTCCTCGCCCTCTGCCTCTCTCCCCAGCTTGTACTCTCTCTCTCAAATAAATAAAATCTTTAAAAAAAAAAGAGAATTTTTTAAGCTTTATCGTGGTATAATTGGCATATAATATCATATAAGTTTAAGGTGTACAATGTGTTAATTTGATAAACACTTATGTATTGTGTAATGATTACCATGATAGGGATAAGTAACATCCCTATCACCTCACAGAATTACCATTTGAGGGGTGATTCACTCTTAGTAACTACCAAGTATATAATACAGTATTGTTAATTATAGTCACCATGTTATACGTTAGATTTCCAGATCTTATTCATCTTATAACTGGAAGTTTGTACTCTTTGACCAACATCTCATCATTTCTTCCGCCCCCAGCCCTGGGCAACAATCATTCTACTCTCTGTTCACATGAATTTAGTTTGTTTAAATTCCACATATAAGTGAGGTCTTTCTCTTCTCACTTATTTTACTTAGCATGATGCCCTCAGGGTCCATCCATGTTGTCACAAATGGCAGGAATTCCTCTTTTTATGGTTTAATAATAATCCATTGTATATCTATACCACATCTTCATTATGCATTTGTTCATCAACAGACACTTAGATTATTTCCATATCTTGGTTATTGTGAATAATGCTGCACTGAACATAGGAATACAAATCTCTTCAAGCTCCTGATTTCATTTCTTTTGATATATACTGAGAATTAAGATTATTGTTTTCCATAGTGGCTGTAACAACTTATATTCTCACCAACAGTGCACAAGGATTCCCTTTCTCTACATCCTTGCTAATGCTTGTCTTTTGTATTTTTGATAGCAGGCATTTTAACAGGTGTGAGGTGATATCTGATGGTGGTTTTTATTTGCATTTTTCTGGTGATTAGTGATAGTGAACATCTTTTTACGCACCTGTTGGCAATTTGTATATGTTCTTTGGAAAAATGTCTGTTCAGGTCCTCTGTCCATTTTTTAATTGGATTGTTTTGGGTTTTTTGTTTTTAGATATAGAATTATATGAGTTCCTTTTATATTTTGCATATGAGCCCATTATCATATACATGGTTTGCAAATATTTTCTCCCATTCTCTAGGTTGCTTTTTCATTTTGTTGATTGCTCTTTTTGCTGGGCAGAAGCTTTTTAATTTAATGTAGTCCTGCTTATTTATTTTGCTTTTGTTGCATGTGATTTTGGTTATCATATTGAAAAAAATCATTGTTAAGATCAATGTCAAGAAGCATTTCTCCAATGTTTTCTTCCAGGAGTTTATGGTTTCAGGTTTATATTGAAGTTTTTAATCCATTCCAGGTTAATTTTTTTTCCAGGTTTATTTTTGTAACTGGTATAAGATAGGGGTCAATTTCATTCTTTTGGATGTGATTATCCAGTATTCCCAATATTATTTATTGAAGAGACGATCCTGTCCTCATTTTATTGGTACCTTGCCAAATGATAGTTGTATGTAAGGGTTTATTTCTGGGCTCTCTATTATGTTCCATTGGTTATGTCTGTTTTATGTTAGTGCCATGCTGTATTCATTACTGTAACTTTGTAATATAGTTTGAAATCGGAACTAGCCTCCAGCTTTGTTCTTTTTCAAGATTGCTTTGGTTATTTAGTGTCTTTTGGGTTTCTATATAAATTGTAAGTTTTTTTTTTCTATTTGTATGAAAAATTCCATTGGAATTTTGATTGGGATTGAATCTATAGACAGCTTTGAAGAGTACTGACATTTTAACAATATGAATTCTTCAGATCCATGAACATGGGATGTCTTTATATTGTGTTGTCTTCAATTTCTTTCATCACAGTCATATACTTTTCAGTGTACAGATTTTTACCTCCTAAAGTTAATCTTAAGTATTTTGTTGTTTTTGATGCTATTACAAATTTGGAATTTTTAAATTTCTTTTTTAGGTTGTTATTTGTGTATAGAATTGCAATTGATTTCTACATGTTGATTTTGCATGCTGCAACTTTACTGAATTTTTTGATTAGTTTCAGTAGTTTTTTTTTTTTTTTGGTGGAGTCTGTAGGATTTTCTATATATATGATCATACAGAGACAACTTTAGTTTTTCCTTTCCAATTTGGATGCCTTTTATTTCTTTTTCTTGCCTAATTGCTCTGGTTAATACTTCCAGTATTATGTTGAATAAAAGTGGTCAGAATGGATCACTTGTCTTGTTCCTAATCTTAGAGGGAAAGCTTTCAACCTTTTACTGTTGAGTATGATGATAGCTGTGGGTTTGTCATATATGGCCTTTATTAAGTTAAGGTACACTCCTTCTATACCCAGTTTGTTGAGCACTTTTCATCATGAACGGATGCTGTATTTTGTCAAATGCTTTTTCTGCATCAACTGAGATAATCATAGAATTTTGATCTCTCATTCTATTAATGTATCATATTTATTGATTTGTACATATTGGACCATTCTTGCATCCCAGGGGTAATGGTGTATGATCTTTTTACTGTGCTGTTGAGTTCTGTTTGCTAATACTGTGTTGAGAAGTTTTACATCTATATTCATCAGAAATATTGGCCTGTACTTTTCTTATAGTGTCCTTATCTGGCTTGGGTTTGAGGGTAATGCTGGCCTTATAAAATTAGTTTGGGAATGTTCTCTCTTTGATTTTTTGGAAGAGCTTGAAAAGGATTGACACTAATTCTTTATGAATTTGGTAGAATTTTGGTGGAATTCACCCATGAAACCATCTGTTTCTGGGTTTTTATTTGTTGGGAGGTTTTTGATTTAACCTTTTAACTCATTATTAGTCTGCTTAGATTTTCTAGATCCTCATGATTCAGTCTTGGTGGGTCATGCATTTCTAGGAATTTTTTTTAGATTATTCAATTTGTTGGTATATAATTGTTTATAGTAGTCTCTTATGATTCTTTGCTTTTCTTTTGTAGTTATCAGTTGTAATGTTTCCTCTTTCATTTCTGATTTTATTTAAATGTTCTCTTTCTTAGTTTAGCTAAAGGTTTATAAGTTTTGTTAATCTTTTCAAAAAACCAGCTCTTAGTTTCATTAATCTTTTGTTTGCCTGATCCCTATTTAATTTATTTCTGCTTTACATTTTTCATTTCATTCATTGTATTCTTCAGCTCCTGAATTTCCTTTTTTCTTTTTTATGATTTCCATCTCTTCATTAAACTTCTCATTTTTTATGTGTATTGTTTTCCTGGTTTCATTGAATTCTCTGTTTTCTTATAGCTCATTGAACTTCCTTGAAACAGCTATTTTGAATTCTTTATTGGGCAAATAGCACGTCCCCATTTCTTTGGGGTTAGTTACTGAAACAATACTTTGATGCTTTGTTGGTGTCATGTTTCATTGATTTTTCATGTTCCTTAAAGTCTTGCATTGTTATTTTCACATTTGAAGTAGCAGTCACCTCCTCTAGTTATTATTGACTCCTTCCAGAGAGAAAAACCTCTGTTAGCCCTGCTAGGGATTCTGAGATTGTCTCAGACCCCCTTATAGATGCATCTACCCTGCATTTATTGCTCCCTCCCGTGGCAGGATTCTTAAGATTGTATGCTTTCTTGTAATACACCATGCCAGGTGCCAACACCCTCCCTTTTGCTTCTCCAAGGCAGTGTAAAGGCTCAAATTTGTGGTCTTTCCTACCGACAGATTTAGCTGGCTTTCTGTACATATTCACTAGCCATTTGTGAAAGCTTGCTTTCACAGCCACTGGGGAGTACTCACAGGGAGCTGCCCATGGGGTGGGGAGGTGTATGGGTAAGTCATGTGGAATGCTGGGGTGCGTATGGGCCATCTGGGGAAATGCACAGGTAAGGCACCTCTGTGGCTCAGGGGTGGGTCTCCCAAAGGAGTCTATGACACTGCTTGTAGGATCTACGTACTTTTAGATATACTCAGAGCCCTGGGTGCTGTTCTCCCATCAGCTCACTTCCCCCTGGTTGTACAGCTCATGACTCAGTACTCTGGATGAGACAAGAGAGACAATGGACCTCTTTGGCAGTGTCCTGCACAGCTAGGGAAGTTGGGCACTCACTTGCATGTTCTCACTTTCTTACACTGAAGAAATCATGGCTGAAAAGGTTCTTTTGACACTGAGCTATGCCACATTATGAGACGGGTGATGTGGGAAAAGTCAAATGGTTTCTCTTCTCTTATCCAATGTGTCCAAACTTGGATGTTGTTTTTTCTCTAATGGTGTGCAGGAATTCCTTCATTGGACTTCTGGACTCCACAAAGACTCTCTCCACCATGGGCAAATTATCCAAGTCAGAGTTCTCCAGAGGCTACTGGACTATAGTTGAGAGGGACTAGAGCCATTTTATGAGCCACCTTAGGGCTCCAGGTGGGACTGAGCTCTACATGCCCATTTCACAAGGCAGAGTTCAATAGGACTCCCACTGAGTCCCTTGGTGTATTGGCGCTGGATCCCACAGCTCCCACAAAGGCACTTTGTCTGTGGATGAATGCCAAATTATTGTTGAGGGAGAAAGGATACAGACAAGGGGCATCTTATTTGGCCATCTTGCTGATGTCACTCATCTGCATAGGAATTTTTTATGCTTGCTTTATTACACTGGAAACTTATTGTTTATCAACTAATGCATCATAGAAAGATTAGCTTATTGAGATAGTTCACCATTTCCTTCTCTAATTGGTGAATAATTTAAATTATCTCAGATATTATTTTATCAATGAGTGATTTTTAGATAATAAAAACCCTTACCAATGTAAGAACTCTAAGTTATCAGAATACCAAATTTCTATATCAAGTGAAATGTGCCATTTTTAAGTTTAACTTAAAATATAAGTGTTTTTTAATCAGTTGAAAAAAGAAGATAGCTATATCAAAACATTGAGAATTAACATATTTGTATTTTATTTGTTTAATTTAATTTTATTATGTTATGTTAGTCACCATACAATACATTATTAATTTTTGATGTAGTGATCCATGATTCATTGTTTTCATATAACACCCAGTGCTCCATGCAGTATGTGCCCTCCTTAATACCCATCACTGGCTAACCCATCCCCCACCCCCCTCCCCTCTAAAACCCTCAGTTTGTTTCTTGGAGTCCATAGTCTCTCATGGTTCATCTCCCCTCTGATTTCCACCCCCTTCCTTTTTCCCTTACTTCTCCTAATGTCCTCCATGCTATTCCTTATGTTCCACAAGTAAGTGAAACCATATGATAATTGACTTTCTCTGCTTGACTTATTTCACTTAGCATCATCTCCTCCAGTCCCATCCTGTTGATGTAAAAGTTGGATATTCATCCTTTCTGATGGCTGAGTAATAGTCCATTGTATATATGAACCATTCATCTGTTGAAGGGCAGCTCGGCTCTTTCCACAGTTTGGCTATTGCGGACATTGTGCTATGAACATTGGGGTACATGAGGCCCTTCTTTTCACTAAATCTGTGTCTTTGGGGTAAAAACCCAGTAGTGCAATTGAACATATTTCTATTTTATTTTTTTTAAAGATTTTTTTTAAGATTTTATTTATTTATTTGACAGAGAATGAGAGAGAGAGAGCACGAGAAGGAAGAGGGTCAGAGGGAGAAGCAGACTCCCTGCTGAGCAGGGAGCCCGATGTGGGACTTGATCCCGGGACTCCAGGATCATGACCTGAGCCGAAGGCAGTTGCTTAACCAACTGAGCCACCCAGGCGCCCCGAACATATTTCTATTTTAAACCAAATGTTTATTTTTTACATTTCTTAACTTGTTTTACATTTTAAAAAAACATTGCCTTGCCTTAATAACATCATATGCAGTTACCTACAAAACTCTTTTTAGATTATTTTTAATATGTACAGACTAATAATTTACTTTCTAGCTCTGCTGATCACCACTAATCTATTTGACCAAAATTACTACCCAAACCTGTTTGAATATGTCTTTTGAGTCCATATTGCAGTCATCTTGCCAGATAAGGGAGACATAATTCTTGATAACTTGAGGGAAAATTTCAATAAAGAGGTAAGTAGAATAGAAAGATAATTAACTCCACCATCTAAAATATCACTTCTGCTATATTATTCATAAGTAAAAACAATGAATAATTAATAAATGGCCATTTGAGAGGTAGTTGGTTCCTGTAAATAAGAAGATAGAGACATTAGTAAATTCAAAAGGTAACAAGCTACTTCTTTTCTTCTCCTAATTTATTTTAGTATTAAATAATGTGGCTTAGTTCTTTTATTTGGATAATGTAAGACGAAAAATTTGGTACAATCAGTATACCCAAAGAAACAAACAAAACTTGAATGAAGCTTAGGTTGAGATGATGAAGTCATTGGAATTTACTGTTGAAATGGAGAACAGTGAATCTGTATCGAATCAGTGAATAAAGGGATTAATGCCACTGTTATCTCCATCTTACAGATGAGGAAACTAGACTTAGTAAGGTTATGTATCTTGCCCAGGTCATAATGCTGGTAGGTAACAGAGCCACAATTCCCTGAGGGTTATCTAATTCTCAAACCCATAGTTTACTGCCACTTAAAGAAGCTTAAAATGAAATGTTAGAGGTTTGTTTTGCTGTGTTTTGTACGTAGATAGGACATAAGCTTTCAAATTGCCTGACATCAATATAGTTTTGGAATTCTAGGACACCCACATAAAGAGAAAATGAGAGAGAATATAAACATCTATGTAATCAGCAATATCAAGTTATCAGTACAATCAATCCTAACCATGAATAGAGGGGGGAGAAAAAGATCCCTGTATGTAGTTTAAAGTGTCACTTTATGATAAAACATACTATCAATCCCAAGAGGGATTTACAAAAGAAATAATGCCTCCATCCTTTTAGCCTTTATTCTTTTTAGCAGTGTTTCCTATTTTTATCTTGTCAGTGTGCAAACAGGAAATGATATTAGACATTGTTGCTCATCAGTCTTCGATGTTAGTGCATACTTCGATAAATATTTTCCTCAAAACACGATGCCCAAAACTGCAGACAACAGATGTTTTCTGACCTGTGCCTAAAGCAATACAATTGCTCAATTTCTTATTTTTAGTATATTTAAATTTATATATATTTGTATATATTTTTATATTTATTCAGCCTAAAATTGCATCTCCTTTTTGTAACTACACCATACCCCTGGTTCATTATATTGAACATGCAGCCTAATAAAATGCTCTCATTCTGCATGAACTGGTTTTTAAATAAGATCTCAAGCATCTCTGCATTTTTTATGATTTTTGAACCCAAGTATAAGACTATTAGGGTAAATAACATTTATCCTAATTATAATCCTAATTAAAATTCATGCTTTCAATTTTTACCCTATTTTTAATTATATCCAGTTTTGATTCTTCTATCTCCTATATTTTGCATTTGAGCTTTGCAGTTTGTGTTTCTTGCATTATTTACATGCCTGCTTTATCAGTCACTTTTATGTCAAATAAAAATTGATAAATAAAATAAGCTACAGACAGGACTGCAGGCAAAGCCCTGTAGTTCTTCAAATCTGATGTCCAAAGTGACACTTAGCAGAGGGCCAATGTCATAAGCTGTGAGTACATTGTTCAACAAACTGCAACTGTATCTACTAGCACTAACATCCAATTAATATTTTTGCACATTAAACAAAAGACTGTCTTGAGAAACATTTTCAAATAGCTGTTTAACCTTCTTCCTCGTAACTCAGAAGCTCAATAAGAGAAAGAGATAAAGAATGACAGTCACCAATCATTGGTGCTAGTGAAGCCTATGGGAGAAGATGAAATTGCCAAGGGAATGCATGCAGAATTGATAGAATGGAGTAGAGGATATGATTGTTAATTCAAAGAAGTAGAAGCTGCTCAGAGGGAAAGGGTAACTAAGAGGAAAATGTAAGGGACGTTGAAGAACCAATCAGTGTTCTTAGAACAAAAGGAGGGACAATTACCTTAAGGATTCAGCTCTGAAGTTTACCTCTGAGCAATTTAAGCAGGTTAAAGTGAGTGAGAATAATGGTTTAAATATAAATTCCTGAAGTAACATAGAAATCAAGATCCTGAGGAGAGCAGCTAGCAGTTGAAAACTAATGCTATGTAAAGTGGATAATGTTACAGTAAAAGTCATCCTAAAAAATAGCAGTAAGTGCATAAGGAAATATACTATCTCAAAATCCATACAGGACCAATTGTGTGTAGCTCAAGAACCAGACTAAGAATGGATGGAATTTATTGTGCAATTTGTGTGATGGTCCATCTCACAAAGGAGTAGTTGGAAATGCTATTTTTTTAATGAATGTCATTTATTCAGTTACTCTCTTGATTAACCAATGCTTATTGAGCCAGACCATACGTCAGACACTTTTTAAAATGCCAAGGATAAAATGGAGACTGACGTAGGAACATACCTTACTTCATGGAGCCGATAGCCTGGTTGAGGAGGGGAGATATAAAACCTATAAACAAATACCTAAATTTCAATTATGATAAACTCAATGAAATACAAGTACAAGATCTATAATAACTTGTAGTGGTGTTGTGGTTTTGGAATATATGTGAGGTCGGGGTGAGGTCCAGAGCCAATGGCCAAGAAAGAATTCTTGAGACTTGAAACGTCTTTGGTATAAAAAGGTGGTTTTATTAAAGCATGGGGAAAGGACCCATGGGCAGAAAGAGCTGCACTGGGGTTGTGAGGAGCAACTGATTATATACTATGGGGTTGGGGGAGGTAAGGAAAAAGGGACATTTTCAAAAGAACTTTCATATGCTAAAGAGGACCTACATGATACTGGAGGCCTTGCCATTGTCAAGTTAAGGTTGTTTTTCCCTCTAGTAAAGCAATAACCGTAAGATAGTTGGGAGCTCTCCTGGAAGAATATCACACATAACCCACCTAGGAGTGGGGGGGCTGGGGGGAGGTTGCAGGGTGTCAGTTTATGCTTTGTCTTCTGCTAGCCTTCTGCTTCCTCGTTGGTGGGAGAATTAGGCTAGTCTGAGAGACTCTGGGAAGGCTGCTCTGTATGGATGCCAAATGGAGAGGCACAGGAAGCACATAAACAGGAGACAGAAAGTTGCTCATGGCAAATAAACAAAAAGAAAGCCAGTACAGATGGAAAGGTGTCATCATGGGGAGGGGTATTCTGAGATGGGACCAGAAGGTTATGCAGAATCCAGATCTTGCAGGGTTCTTGAGATGTTAGTCTTTATTTTAACATGAAGAAGTAACCATCCAAGAAAATAAATGACATGGATTAGTTTCAAGAGATCATTCCAGCTGCTGAGAGGAAAATAGGTTAAGTGAGGCCTGAGAATAAGGAATAATTCAGTGGATATTGCAATAGTTTAATCAGGGAACAGTGTTAGCTTGGGCTATAGTAGTGGCAGTTAAGATGAACAAGCACATTCAGTATAGTTTTACACATTTATCTTGGTGTTTGAATGGATACGAAAGATGAATATTTAATGAAAATTCCAGGAGTGAGAAATTGTGTTTTGGATAAAGGGTGTGACTTGGTTATCTCTCAGGTCCATTCCAGGAAATTCTATAATCTTACTCTGCTGTAACACCTTAATACCTACTCATATTGGAATTTCATGAAAAGAGAACAAATTTGAACCCACTGTCACAGCTTCACTAGGGGCGGGGAGGGCAAGGAGGTAGAGTTTCATGTGATTCACTGTATTCTTATTTCTTCAACCTCTGAAGGCCTGACAGAGGTGCCCTGTTTATTTATTTTTCAGAATACTTAATTCCCTCCTGATCACTGCTGAAGTTAATATGTTGACAATGTGACAAAAGTGGAGAATAATATGTAATTTCAAACACTAAAACTAAAATAAACAGTTTATGCAGTAAGATTGGGTGCATTTCCTTGGGTTGATCATGATTAAAGACCTGTGAAAATCCTCTTTCCAGCATGCTGAGATCCTGAGGGGAGGGTTCTTTATGGCTCCATCTGCATCCGAGTTATCACTAGCCTTTCTCTAGCAGAGGGACAGGAGGTTTCCAATTAAGCCTTTGTGAAGAAAGACAAAACCCTTTTCTGTGGCAACCCAATTTTCAACAAGCAGTGTAGCCATTAATTGGCTAGGTGCCAATAGTAGAGGGAAGGGGTTAGGGAGAGACTAGGTCAGAACTGAACATAAAGTACAATTTAATGTCCTTTTAACAAGTTGGCTTTCCTATAGCCCCATTAGACGGGACAGTCTGAAGATCTGTAATTATCTTTCCAATTTAATATCTATTGGTTATGTGCCCCATTCTATTTATTTTTGTAATACTTAATTTTGGCTCAATAGACTTTATTAGGAGGGAAAGCCAATATTATAATAAACTATTGGAAACTGAATTAAAGCAAATTAGTTTTCATCAATTATACATAATCTCAATGCTTAAAAAATAAGAAAGGGACTGTTGTTTCCTGGAAGTGATTTCAGTTTTAACTTCGTATGACTGTAGAGTAAAATTTTCCATAATATGAGGTTCACAAATCCTAGGCTGTTCTGTTTCCTTCAGAATTAATAATAATGAATCCAAAGGGAAATTTCTTGAGACAGTTGTTTAAGGTTTTCTGAACTCAGAATGGTTCTTCACACCTGGGTATTCAATGATGAGTAATAAATGATGGAAGACAGAACATCAATCTCAAATACATATGCTGAATGAAACATAGGCTAAAGTTCTGTAGGGGTAATGGCTCCAAAGATCAGATCATTAAAATCATACGTTCCATGGAACTATGTAACAGCCTACATATCTTTACAGGAGTTAAGAATTATGATCTAGAATAACAGAATATGCGGATATGAAAGCAAATAAAGAACATGGACAAGTAAGTGTCGAAGTTATGTAAAATCAAAATCCTAGTCAAAATGATGGAGGCAGAATTTTAATTGAGGTCTTAACTTCTCTTCTACCGTAGTGACCCTTATTTGGCTACTGTATTCTAGGGGAGCATACCTTGTCATTTTAGTGTTCTCTGAGACATTTGAATTTGCCTTTTAAATAAGTAAATTCCTGGGCGCCTGGGTGGCTCAGTTGGTTAAGCGACTGCCTTCAGCTCAGGTCATGGTCCTGGAGTCCCGGGATCGAGTCCCACATCGGGCTCCCTGCTCAGCAGGGAGTCTGCTTCTCCCTCTGACCCTCTTCCCTCTCATGCTTCCTATCTCTCATTCTCTCTCTCTCTCAAATAAATAAATAAAATCTTTAAAAAAATAAGTAAATTCCTTAGTTCTTCCCACTAGTGACAACTATGTTTTTTCCCATGCGTTCTTCCCACGTAAATCCAGTTTATAGCAAGGCAATGTTTTTGGACCTCAGCTGAAGAGGCAAATGTATTCTGAAAGCCTCCGGGGCAGTCCTGCCTGCTTCAAAGCCAAATAGTGACCCAGAGCCATAGTCAAAACCAAGTCTTGATTGTCTTAGATCTGCCTGTGCTGAGGCGGGTTGTGAGAGCTCTTTCTCATGATTTGTAATAAACAAAATATAAAATGCCCAATTTTTCAAATCAATTACTTGTAACAAAATAAAACAGCTGTGAACTAATCTCCATAATAGTTCAAACTTACTCACTTGCGGGTTTTTGTAATTATTTTTAACCTTGTGGGATAGAAAAAGATGAAATTTTGGCTATAGAGTCCAGGATTTCACATAGAAGTATGTTCTCTTCCTGAGTTTTGAGTGAAGAAAAGATACACCGCTAAAGTAAATCCATTTTCTCTATCTTCTCAGTACTGCAATTCCCAACCATGAAGTTTTCTAATTTTCTAAGTGACCCCTCCTTGAGATCTTGAGTTCTTTTTTAGATTATGTACCTGGTTTCCTATCCTTTCCATTCCTTCTACATGGTTACAAAGTAAGCAAAGGAGGAGAGAAGGAGATTAATATGTACTGAGCACCTAATGTGTAGATGCTCTCTGTAGAACACGTGTTTATGTTCCTTAAATCTCTCAGTCGCCTATGAGGTTCTGTTAGTTCTTGTTACAAATGGGCAAATAGGAGTTTGGGGATATCTAAGATTAGGTAGCAGATGAGTGCAGAAAAAATGGGATTTTAACTTATTTGTAATGCTATCACCAAAAGTCTACTTATTCCACTACCCTGATGCTCCAAGCTAATTCCTCTCTTTGCTTAAGGAGGCAGGAACCATAGCTGGATGATTTATAAGACAGGTGTCAAAAAATCTTTGCAATTCATTCCATTTTGACCTTACATTGCAGTTCTTGTAACTGAACTCTAGAAGAACCCAGAATATACATATGAGGAAAAAGTTGTTGAAGAGGATTTTAAAGAGACACAAAGGATACTGTTGACTAAGGAAATAGGAAGAGGAGCAGATTCTGAAGAGCTATGATGAGTTCAGTTTAGAGGAGGTTGGATGAAGGTCTCAATGTGAAAGGAAAAAAATATTGAAACATGTGGTAATAACATTCGAAGGTTTAAAAAAAAACAAAAAATAAAAGATGGACATCTTTTAGAAATATATTTAAATCCTGTCACATACTACATGAACTGTCCCATTTTTTTTAAATAAACCAGCATAATAGTGTCCACCTCACAAAAATGCCTAATGAAAGACAACCCAGTGAGAAAACTCCCATACGCCCCTGCACCTAACACCCAGGTCACTGTGTTCAGGAGCAGATGTGGGTGCTCTTGCCTGTCCCCCTGCCTAGTTTCAAGGGAGAGGAACAA
The DNA here is from genome assembly GCF_037043125.1 of Eumetopias jubatus. Classification (NCBI taxonomy): domain Eukaryota; kingdom Metazoa; phylum Chordata; class Mammalia; order Carnivora; family Otariidae; genus Eumetopias; species Eumetopias jubatus. The sequence continues at coordinate 30,808,855 of NW_028274822.1, forward strand.
TTTAAATGTTCAAGACAATTTTTTTACAGCCTTTGACATAGTCAAGATTTTTCTGTGGAAGATGCCATAGGTAAACAGTGTATACCTCTCACCAGTGTCAACTTACTTGACAGTTATTTTCATCATTTTTATTATGTATTATTTCTCATAATGTTGAAAGAAAAATTGCATCCTCCCCAGTTAGCAAGGCAGGACTTGAAGATTTTTCATTCCTCTTTTGATAAATGGCATGATATGAATCAGCTTTTACTGTAAGTATGAACTATTTCCTATAATAAAAGTGTACCATACAACAATTCCATTGCCTTTATTGGATTTGGAGTTTATTTTAGTTGTTTGAACTGAGACATCCATGTAAGCCATTTTTAAAATCAGAAGTAGAAATCAGAGGTATAACCTGTGTCTCTAAGACCTCACTGCCTATTTTAACATTAAAAAGAAAAGCCAACCCTTGCTACTTGTATTTCTAACCCTCCTAACCCAGAGAATTTTTACAAGAATTTTGGAAGAATAATGTAGAAGCAAGCATTATAACTAATGCAGAACTGACCAGTTAATTAACTAAGTCCATTATTTTCATATAGTAAATTATTCAATAGTTTATACTATTCAATGTGATACCATATAAATGACTTACTTGATATGGCCCAGGTCGATACTTGTGCTTTAAAAATGAGGACTCCAGTGATTGAAAAGACAAGTGACTTGACTGATAGTACTGAGTCATTGTTAAAGCCTGGACTAGTACATTCTATTCCTTACACTTGGTGCAGTTCTTACTGTGAGTGGTAATGTGTGGCCCAGATCCCTGATGTAGAAGGTGGAGGAGGAGGAGGGCCGGGCCCTCTTGGGGGTAAATAAGATACATGTTTATGAAATTACTGTGTTCTTTGATATACACTAGTTAAGTGCTAAACTTGGTAGTGTAGAAAATAGAAGTATTAGAAAAAGTGCTTATTGTGGAGTGCTAATGGGAAATACAAAAAGGCTTGGAGATGAGAGAAGGCATTCCCAAAAGTTATCAGGCTGTCTTAGGAAAAACATGAAAAAGAAAAAGAAACTTTTTAGTTTCTCTCTAACACTTAATGAAAAGAATATGGGAGTAAAATGACTCATGATTTATCAGTATTTGACAGAGTAGATCGACTCTCTCCTCCTTGAAATACTGTCTTCTTTTGCATGATTTTTTTTTTAACTTTAGATTTCCTGTCTGCTGCTTCTTAGTTGTTTTTCCTTTGGTTCCTCCTTACATTACCAGTGTTCAGATCTTATTTTTTTAACTGCACTCAATTGCTATGTGATCTCATTCCACTTCAAGACATTATTTAGCATCATTATGTTGAAGTCCTCCATTCTCTAGGTAAGACCATGCCCTTAAATAAGAGTCCAGATAAGAAAGATGACTGGATTTTAAGAAGCAGGGATGGGCTTGTTGGTGGTTTTAAATGATGGAGTAGGTTTCTAGACAGAGAAGAAGGATATGTGAAGTTTATAGGAATTGGTTAAAAATGCCCGTGTCCTGTCCAAGGGGCCCAGAAGTAAAATAGTTCAGTTTAAATGGAGAATTGATGTTGGGCAGCATGGAGAAAAGTACTTAGAAAATTTGATTAGGATCATTTTATGGATAAAATTAAACTCAAGAGATGAATTTTATTTTACAAGTAGCTGCCCCCTCCTGTAACCTACACATTTAAAGGAACCACTAATAGTACACCAGGTTGGCTTACTACTAAAGTCAATTCAAACCATTCTAATGAGGAGTTGGAAACTAATGAAAACATGAGTGTTAAAACACATATTCTTTTTGAGGGCTCAAAGTTTACAGTGAGGATGCTCATGGGAAAGGAGAGGTTCCCAAACTTCCCCTGCTGTTTGGATAAGAATACTCAATAATCAGCTATTACTTTGGAGGAGGAAAATGTGGTTAACAAAACATGACTTTTACTACAGTTTTGCATAGGAGGGCAGAAAGAGTAGAATTAGACCTTTGAATAAAAGCTGACATTATGGGCTCCTGGGTGGCTCAGTCGTTAGGCGTCTGCCTTCAGCTCAGGTCATGATCCCAGGGTCCTGGGACCAAGACCCGCATCAGGCTCTCTCCTCCAGGGGAAGCCTGCTTCTCTCTCTCCACTCCTCCTGCTTGTGTTAACGTCTCTCGCTGTGTCTCTGTCAAATAAATAAATAAAATCTTTAAAAAAATAAAAGCTGACATTAATAAGGCAATTTTTATGTCCTATTATTAACAAGAAAATCTGGGGTTCAGGTTTTTCTCCCTTTTAATTCAGTTTTTTGCCCTTTTAACTATCTTCTAATGTGATAAGCAGAATTACATTTTACTAGAAAATGTTAAATATCTCAGTATTATGGCTCATAAACCCAATAAACCTTTGGAGCCATATTTGCCCTATTCATGTGGCATATGACAACTGTCTCTTGGAATCTCAAAGGAAACAGAAAAATATTTCATTAAAAAGAAAACGTGTTCAATAGTAAAACTCACACACAAAAATATGTAAGACAAGGCAATGGAAAAATTCCCAATAAGACATTGAAGACTGATACAATTTTCCTGATTATTTTTTGTTTTTTTGAACTATAGTCCCCCAGGCAAGAACATGCAGGGAGTGAAGAAACATGTGGGGGCTCCCGGGAGGACTCATGTCAGGTCATGTATGTCAAACACTCCATGCAGCTTCCTGAACTACCTGACAAATGGGTCTACTTCTTTCCTTCTCATCTCAGGAAATACTGCCTTTCTTATAGTCACCATTAAGCTGACAGCCCATACACAATAAAGTGAGGCATAGGTAGAGCTATCTGATCATTAGGCTACTTTAGGTGGTAACACAATAAGCTATTTTCCCAATATGTTGAGCTTACTGAGCATTGGGGTTTCACTTTTGTTTATTTTTTCATCTTAAACACAATTAAAAACAAGCACTCCTTTCCCCCACATAGGTTGTCCTCCATATCTCCACTCTTAAAATATTTTTACTTATCTTTGTATAGGTATTTGGAATGCATTACTATCAATTATCGGGTAGATATATGTTCACTCTTCATTATATTGTTCTTCTCTTTTCCTTTTTCTGGTGTTCTGCTTCTCTTTTGAAAGCTTCCTGGTGTTGTGCAAAAGAATGTCATGCTTCATAAATAAATAACCTTAAGAGGAAAGATGGAAAAAACAGTGTTTTAAAAAAAATGTATTTATAATACACACCCCCATGTATTTCCAAAACTGATAATATAAAGTGCTTTGGGGCAGCGATTTGATAGTTGAGAGTCAAAGTGATTCTGCAGAATGGAGGGTCACAGTCAAGACAATAATAGTCATTAGCTGCTCATCAATTTATGAGTCTGTGCTTGATCTTAACTGAGTTGGTAGCTCAGAGTGATTAACAGTTGTAGACTAGAAAGCAAACACTAGGGAAACTCCTGCTACTTGGAGACGTTATAAATAGCATTCCTGGGTTTAGGAGGAGGGGATAATTATTTTCTGAGAGTATCAAATTGCTGGCATTGCTGTTGGCTTTGGAAAACGTAATTTGGCCAAAGTGTGCCATTGGTGTGTATCTGTCTCTCTGTGTCTCCATATATATATATATATATATATATATATATATATAAACTTTAAATCAGGTGTTCTCAAAGCATGGTACATTGACCACTGGGGATCCCCAACACCTATTCAGAGAATCCTTACTGTCAAAATTCTTTTTATAATAATACTAAAACAGTGTGTTGTAATATTTTCAGTTTGTCATTTTCTCAGTACGCTGACATTTGCGTTGACAGTACTAAAATTATAAAACTGCTGGTGCCTTAGAATGAGTCAATGAGGTGGTACCAAATTATACTAGTAATTGTTTTTATTCTTGATCACCACACACTTGAAGTAAAAGTATACCAGTTTCATTTAAGAATGCCTTTGGTGAAATATGTCTTTGATATTCTATATGAAAAAATGGTAGGTGCACATAAAGTACTTCTGTCCCATAGTGATGTTAGATGGTTATCTCCAGGAAAAGCACTTGGGCAATCCAGTGGCATGCTAAAGTTGCCACTCTGTTCATAGAAAAATCAATTTTTACTAGCAATAATGACTGACAAAATATAGTTATTCAGACTTAGGTATTTTCTCAAAAGCAAATGAATGAGCGTGTTACTTCAAGGAAAACAAATGACAGTATTATCAAACTTTCAAATAAAAATTAGTATTTTGGAAAATCTGTATGGACCACATGAACCTGGATAGTTGTCCAACAATTAAAAATTTTCGAATGAAATCAATGGCAATGTTAATGAATCTGACTTCTTCACAGCTTATAATGAAATGTGTCAACATTTAGAAATTCAGCTTGGTCATAAACCAGTGTTTTCCAAATGAAAGTTTTAAGAGATTTTTTTTCCCTTTAAAATTTTTTGTTATCTTAATCACCATACATTACATCATTAGTTTTTGATGTAGTGTTCCATGATTCATTGTTTGTGCATAACACACAGTGCTCTACGCAGAATGTGCCCTCTTTAATACCCATCACCAAGCTAAACCATCCCCCCACCCCCTCCCCTCTAGAACCCTCAGTTTGTTTTTCAGAGTCCATTGTCTCTCATGGTTCATCTCCCCCTCCGATTTACCCCCCTACAAACTTCCCCTCCAGCTGTCTTCTTCTTTTCTTTTTCTTAACATATATTGCATTATTTGTTTCAGAGGTGCAGGTCGGTGATTCAACAGCCTTGCACAATTCACAACGCTCACCATAGCACATACCCACCCCAATGTCTATCACCCAGCCACCCCATCCCTCCCACCCCCCACCACTCCAGCAACCCTCAGTTTGTTTCCTGATATTAAGAATTCCTCATGGGCGCCTGGGTGGCTCAGTTGGTTAAGCGATTGCCTTCGGCTCAGGTCATGATCCTGGAGTCCTAGGATCGAGTCCCGCATCAGGCTCCCTGCTCGGCAGGGAGTCTGCTTCTCCCTCTGACCCTCCTCCCTCTCATGCTCTCTATCTCTCATTGTCTCTGTCTCAAATAAATAAATAAAATCTTTAAAAAAAAAAGAATTCCTCATATCAGTGAGGTCGTATGATACATGTCTTTCTCTGATTGACTTATTTCACTCAGCATAATACCCTCCAGTTCCATCCACATCGTTGCAAATGGCAGGCTCTCATTCTTTTTCATGGCTGCATAATATTCCATTATGTGTATATACCACATCTTCTTTTTCCATTCATCTGTCGATAGACATCTTGGCTATTTCCACAGTTCGGCCATTGTGGACATTGCTGCTATAAACATTGAGGTGCACGTACCCCTTCAGATCCCTATATTTGTATCATGGTGGTGAATACTCTGTAGTGCAATTGCTGAATCATATGGTAGCTCAATTTTCAACTGTTTGAGGAACCTTCATACTGTTTTCCAGAGTAGTTGCAACAGCTTGCATTCCCACCAACAGTGTAGGAGGCTTCCCCTTTCTCCGCATCCCCACCAACATCTGTCGTTTCCTGACTTGTTAATTTTAGCCATTCTGACTGGTCTGCGGAGGTATCTCACTGAGGTATTCATTTGGATTTCCCTAATGCCGAGCGATGTTGAGCACTGTTTCATGTGTCTGTTGGCCATTTGGATGTCTTCTTTGGAAAAATGTCTGTTCATGTCTTCTGCCCATTTCTTCATTGGATTATTTGTTCTTTGGGTGTTGAGTTTGATAACTTCTTTATAGATTTTGGATACTAGCCCTTTATGTGATATGTCATTTGCAAATATTTTCTCCCATTCTGTCGGCTGTCTTTTGGTTTTGTGGACTGTTTCTTTTGCTGTGCAAAAGCTTTTTATCTTGATGAAATCCCAATAGTTCATTTTTGCCCTGGCTTCCCTTGCCTTTGGCGATGTTTCTCGGAAGAAGTTGCTGCGGCTGAGGTCGAAGAGGTTGCTGCCTGTGTTCTCCTTTAGGATTTTGATGGACTCCTGTCTCACGTGTAGGTCTTTCAACCATTTGGAGTCTATTTTTGTGTGTGGTATAAGGAAATGGTCCAGTTTCATTCTTCTGCATGTGGCTGTCCAATTTTCCCAACACCATTTGTTGAAGAGACTGTCTTTTTTCCATTGGACATTCTTTCCTGCTTTCTCAAAGATTAGTTGACCATAGAGTTGAGGGTCCATTTCTGGGCTCTCTATTCTGTTCCATTGATCTATGTGCCTGTTTTTACACATTCTTCCCTAGTGCCCATGGAAAAATCTCCAGAGTAAAACACATCCAAGGTCACAAATCAGGTCTCAGCCAGGACCAAAAGATTGGGATTATTCCCTGCATATTTTCAGACCACAATGCTTTGAAACTAGAACTCAAACACAAGAGGAAAGTCGGAAAGAACTCAAATACATGGAGGCTAACGAGCATCCTACTAAAGAATGAATGGGTCAACCAGGAAATTAAAGAAGAATTAAAAAAATTCATGGAAACAAATGAACATGAAAACACAACTGTTCAAAATCTTTGGGATGCAGCAAAGGCAGTCCTAAGTGGAAAGTATATAGCAATACAAGATTTTCTCAAGAAACAAGAAAGGTCTCAAATACACAACCTAACCCTACACCTAAAGGAGCTAGAGAAAAAACAACAAATAAAGCCTAAACACAGCAGGAAAAGAGAAATAATAAAGATCAGAGCAGAAATCAATGAAATAGAAACCAAAAGAACAGTAGAACAGATCAACGAAACTAGAAGCTGGTTCTTTGAAAGAATTAACAAGACTGATAAACCCCTAGCCAGACTTATCAAAAAGAAAAGAGAAATGACCCAAATCAACAAAATCATGAATGAAAGAGGAGAGATCACAACCAACACCAAAGAAATACAAACACTTATAAGAACATATTATGAGCAACTCTATGCCAGCAAATTAGATAACCTGGAGAAAATGGATGAATTCCTAGAGATGTATCAACTATCAGAACTGAACCAGGAAGAAATAGAAAACCTGAGCAGACCCATAACCACTAAGGAAATTGAAGCAGTCATCAACAATCTCCCAAAAAACAAAAGCCCAGGGCCAGATGGCTTCCCAGGGGAATTCTACCAAACATTTTGAGAAGAATTAATACCTATTCTCCTGAAACTGTTCCAAAAAATAGAAATGGAAGGAAAACTTCCAAACTCCTTTTATGAGGCCACCATTACCTTGGTCCCAAAACCAGACAAAGACCCCATCAAAAAGGAGAATTACAGACCAATATCCTTGATGAACATGGGCGCAAAAATTCTCACCAAAATACTAGCCAATAGGATCCAACTGTACATTAAAAGGATTATTCACCATGACCAAGTGGGCTTTATCCCTGGGCTGCAAGGCTGGTTCAACATCCGCAAATCAATCAACGTGATACAATATATTAACAAAAGAAAGAACAAGAATCATATCCTCTCAATAGATGCAGAAAAAGCCTTTGACAAAGTACAGCATCCTTTCTTGATCAAAACGCTTCAGAGTATAGGGATAGAGGGTACATACCTCAGTATCATAAAAGCCATCTATGAAAAACCCACAGCAAATATCATTCTCAATGGGGAAAAACTGAGAGCTTTCCCCCTGAGGTCAGGAACGTGGCAGGGATGTCCACTCTCACCACTGCTATTCAACATAGTACTAGAAGTCCTAGCCACAGCAATCAGACAACAAAAAGAAATCAAAGGCATCCAAATCGGCAAAGAAGAAGTCAAACTCTCACTGTTTGCAGATGATATGATACTTTATGTGGAAAACCCAAAAGACTCCACTCCAAAACTGCTAGAACTCATACAGGAATTCAGTAAAGTAGCAGGATATAAAATCAATGCACAGAAATCAGTGGCATTCCCATACATCAACAGCAAGATAGAAGAGAGAGAAATGAAGGAGTCAATCCCATTTATAATTGCACCCAAAACCATAAGATACCTAGGAATAAATCTAACCAAAGAGGCATAGAACCTGTGGTCAGAAAGCTATAAAATACTCATGAAAGAAATTGAGGAAGACACAAAGAAATAGAAAAACATTCCATGCTCATGGGTTGGAAGAACAAATATTGTGAAGATGTCAATGCTACCTAGAGCAATCTACACATTCAATGCAATCCCCATCAAAACACCATCCACTTTTTTCAAAGAAATGGAACAAATAATCCTAAAATTTGTATGGAACCAGAAAAGACCCTGAATAGGCAGAGGAATGTTGAAAAAGAAAAGCAAAGCTGGCGGAATCACAATTCTGGACTTTCAGCTCTATTACAAAGCTGTCATCATCAAGACAGCATGGTACTGGCACAAAAACAGTTGTAAGAGATTTTAAAAATATATGGATACAGATTCATTCAGGGGCGCCTGGGTGGCTCAGTCAGTTAAGCATCTGCCTATGACTCCATTCATGAACCTGGGATCTCCTGGGATTGAGCCCCACATTCTGCTCCCTGCTCAGCTGGAAGTCTGCTTCTCCCTCTGCCCCTCCCCCGACTCGTGTGCGTGCTATCATAGATGAATAAATCGTAAAAAAAAAAAAAAAATCCCTCAAAATTCAAGATTGACCAATGGATTTTAGGTGTAACAATGTTTAAAGAGTTTATTGATGTGGTCTTAAATTTCCACATTGCAACTAGCCTTTAAGAAACTACTCCTTCCAAGTTCTGGTGTAGTATCAAAAGGGAATATGTGCAAATATCTAGGGGAAAAAAATACTTTTTTTTCTCCCAACTATATATCTGTGTGTGCCCAGATTTTCATTATATACTTTTTTTACTATGTTATGTTAATCACCATACATCATTAGTTTTTGATGTAGTGTTCCATGATTCATTGTTTGCGTATAACACCCAGTGCTCCATTCAATACATGCCCTCTTTAATACCTATCACCCGGCTAACCCATCCCCCCATCCCCCTCCCCTCTAGAACCCTCAGTTTGTTTCTCAGAGTCCATAGTGTCTCATGGTTCTTCTCCCCCTCCGATTTTCCCCCCTTCATTTTTCCCTTCCTGCTATCTTCTTCTTCTTTTTTTAACATATAATGTATTATTTGTTTCAGATGTACAGGTCTGTGATTCAACAGTCTTACATAATTCACAGTGCTCAATTTTGCTCAAACAAACAAAAGGATTTTTTTTCTTTGTTAACAGTGAAGGATAAAGGTGAAGTTGATTGTTCGGTAAAATAAATTCAGGGAATCAAATTGCCAAAAGAGCTGCCTCTTCATCTTGTTCATCTTGCTCCACTGAGTCTCAGCTTCGTTTTGTTTGTTTGTTTCTTTTTTGTTTGTTTTTCCTACTGTGCAGACTAGTTTCTTCTCTTTGTTGGGAGACACAACGCAGGTTCTTCTAGAGTTCATCTTGCCTTTCAGTGTCCATGGTTAGGAGTGGGTTTACATGTCCCTACTTCAGCAGTATACAGATCTCTGAAAGGATTTTATTTCTCTAACCTTGGACCACAAGTCCACACTTGTAGCTGTGGGATGGGGGATTTTAGACTGGTATCCCTAGCAGAACCACATAGTTGGAGTACGGGAAGAACAGTGGTCCCCAGGAGGAGCAGGGAGGTATAATCATAGGAGAAGAAAGCAGCCACATTAGGGAGTGATATAAAGTGTCACTGGAAGGTGAATGTTAACTAGATGTCAAGTTGTGTCTGTTTTTGTGCCAGTACTATGCTGTCTTGATGATTACAACTTTGTAATAGAGCTTGAAGTCTGGAATTGTGATGCTACCAGCTTTGCTTTTCTTTTTCAGCATTCCTCTGCCTATTCAGGGTCGTTTCTGGTTCCATACAAATTTTCAAATTATTTGTTCCATTTCTTTGAAAAAAGTTGATGGCATTTTGATGGGGATTGCACTGAATGTGTAGATTGCTCTAGGTAGCATTGACATCTTCACAATATTTGTTCTTCCAACCCATGAGCATGGAACGTTTTTCCATTTCTTTGTGTCTTCCTCAATTTCTTTCATGAATATTTTGTAGCTTTCTGACCACAGGTTCTTTGCCTCTTTGGTTAGATTTATTCCGAGGTATCTTATGGTTTTGGGTGCAATTGTAAATGGGATTGACTCCTTCATTTCTCTCTCTTCTATCTGCTGTTGATGTATGGGAATGCCACTGATTTCTGTGCATTGATTTTATATCCTGCTACTTTACTGAATTCCTGTATGAGTTCTAGCAGTTTTGGAGTGGAGTCTTTTGGGTTTTCCACATAAAGTATCATATCATCTGCAAACAGTGAGAGTTTGACTTCTTCTTTGCCGATTTGGATGCCTTTGATTTCTTTTTGTTGTCTGATTGCTGTGGCTAGGACTTCTAGTACTATGTTGAATAGCAGTGGTGAGAGTGGACATCCCTGCCACGTTCCTGACCTCAGGGGGAAAGCTCTCAGTTTTTCCCCATTGAGAATGATATTTGCTGTGGGTTTTTCATAGATGGCTTTTATGATACTGAGGTATGTACCCTCTATCCCTATACTCTGAAGCGTTTTGATCAAGAAAGATGCTGTACTTTGTCAAAGGCTTTTTCTGCATCTATTGAGAGGATCATATGGTTCTTGTTCTTTCTTTCATTAATGTATTGTATCACATTGATAGATTTGCGAATGTTGAACCAACCTTGCAGCCCAGGGATATATCCCACTTGGTCGAGGTGAATAATCCTTTGAAGGTACTGTTGGATCATATTGGCTAGTATTTTGGTGAGAATTTTTGCATCCATGTTCATCAAGGATGTTGGTTTGTAATTCTCCTTTTTGATGGGGTCTTTGTCTGGTTTAGAGATCAAGGTAATGGTGGCTTTATAAAACTAGTTTGGACGTTTTCCTTCATTTCTATTTTTTGGAACAGTTTCAGGAGAATAGGTATTAATTCTTCTCAAAATGTTTGGTAGAATTCTCCTGGGAAGCCATCTGGCCCTGGGCTTTTGTTTTTTTGGGAGATTTTTGATAACTGCTTCAATTTCCTTAGTGGTTATGGGTCTGGTCAGGTTTTCTATTTCTTCCTGGTTCAGTTCTGATAGTTGATACATCTCTAGGAATGCATCCATTTCTTTCAGATTATCTAATTGCTGACATATATTTGCTCAAAATATATTCTTAAAATTGTTTGTATTTCTTTGGTGTTGTTTGTGATCTCTCCTCTTTCATTCATGATTTTATTTATTTGGGTCATTTCTCTTTTTGATAAGTCTGGCCAGGGGCTTATCAATCTTTTTTTTTTTTAAAGATTTTATTTATTTATTTGAGAGAGAGAGAGAGAATGAGAGATAGCGCGAGAGGGAAGAGGGTCAGAGGGAGAAGCGGACTCCCTGCTGAGCAGGGAGCCCGATGCGGGACTCGATCCCGGGACTCCAGGATCATGACCTGAGCCGAAGGCAGTCGCTTAACCAACTGAGCCACCCAGGCGCCCCAAGGGGGCTTATCAATCTTGTTAATTCTTTCAAAGAACCAGCTCCTAGTTTCGTTGATCTGTCCTGCTGTTCTTTTGGTTTCTATTTCATTGATTTCTGCTCTGATCTTTATTATTTCTCTTCTCTTGCTGGGTTAGGCTTTATTTGCTGTTTTCTCCAGCTCCTTTAGGTGTAGTGTTAGGTTGTGTATTTGAGACATTTCTTGTTTCTTGAGAAGGGCTTGTATTGTTATATACTTTCCTCTTAGGACTGCCTTTGCTGCATCCAAAAGATTTTGAACAGTTGTGTTTTCATGTTCATTTGTTTCCATGAATTTTTTTAATTCTTCTTTAATTTCCTGGTTGACCCATTTATTCTTTATAGGATGCTCATTAGCCTCCATGTATTTGAGTTCTTTCCAACTTTCGTCTTATGACTGAGTTCTAGTTTCAAAGCATTGTGGTCTGAAAATATGCAGGGAATGATCACAGTCTTTTGGTATCGGTTGAGACCTGATTTGTGACCTAAGATTTGATCTATTCTGGAGAATGTTCCATGGGCACTAGAGAAGAATGTGTATTCCATTGCTTTGGGATGAAATGTTCTGAATATGTCTGTGAAGTCCATTTAGTCCAGTGTGTCATTTAAAGTCTCTATTTCCTTGTAGATCTTCTGCTTAGATGATCTCTCCATTTCAGTCAGGGGGCTTTTAAAGTCCCCTACTATTATTGTATTGTTGTCGATGTGTTTCTTTCCTTTGGTTATTAATTGCCTTATATATTTGGTTGCTCCCATGTTAGGGGCATAGATATTTACAACTGTTAGATCTTCTTGTTGGATAGACCCTTTAAGTAGGATATAGTGTCCTTCCTCATCTCTTCTTATCGTCTTTGGTTTAAAATCTAATTTGTCTTATATAAGGATTGCCACCCCAGCTTTCTTTTGGTGTCCATTAGCATGGTAAAAGGTTTTCCACCCCCTCACTTTCAATCTGGGGGTGTCTTTGGGTCTAAAATGAGTCTCTTGCAGAGAGCGTATCAATGGGTCTTGTTTTTTAATCCAATTTGATAGCCTATGTCTTTTGGTTGGGGCATTCAGCCCATTTACATTCAAGGTAACTATTGAAAGATATGAATTTAGTGCCATTGTATTGCATGTAAGATGACTGTTACTGTATATTGTCTGTGTTCCTTTCTGGTCTATGCTGCTTTTAGGCTCTCTCTTTGCTTAGAGGACCCCTTTCAATATTTCTTATAGGGCTACTTTTGTGTTTGCAAATTCCTTTAGTTTTTGTTTCTCCTGGAAGCTTTTTATCTCTCCTTCTATTTTCAATGACAGCTTAGCTGGTTATCGTATTCTTGGCTGCATATTTTTCTTATTTAGTGCTCTGAATATATCATGCCAGTCCTTTCTGGCCTGCTAGGGCTCTGTGGATAGGTCTGTTGCCAATCTAATGTTTCTACCATTGTAGGTTACAGATCTCTTATCCCAAGCGGCTTTCAGGATTTTGTCTTTGTCTCTGAGACTCATAAGTTTTATGATTAGATGTTGGGGTGTTGACCTATTTTTATTGATTTTGAGGGGGGTTCTCTGTGTCTCCTGGATTTTGATGTCTGTTTCCTTCCCCAGATTAGGGAAGGGCTCTGCTATAATTTGCTCCAATATACCTTCTGCCCCTCTCTCTCTTTCTTCTTCTTCTGGAATCCCAATTATTCTAATATTGTTTCATCTTATGGTATCGCTTATCTCTCGAATTCTGCCCTCGTGATCCAGTAGTTTTTTCTTTTTCTCAGCTTTTTTTATTCTCCATCATTTGGTCTTCTATATCACTAATTCTCTGTTCTGCCTCATTTATCCTAGCAGTTAGAGCCTCCATTTTCTATTGTACCTCATTAATAGCCTTTTTGATTTTGACTTGGTTAGATTTTAGTTTTTATTTCTCCAGAAAGGGTTTCTCTAATATCTTCCATGCTTTTTTCAAGCCCAGCTAGTATCTTTAAAATCATCATTCTGAACTCTTGTTCCGACATCTTACTAATGTCCGTATTGATTAGGTCCCTGGCAGTCGGTGCTGCCTCTTGTTCTTTTTTTTGAGGTGATTTTTTCCGTCTTTTCATTTCGTCCAGAGAGGAATAGATGAATGAGAGAACAAAATGGGTAACAACATCCCCAGCAAATGTACACTAAACAAATCTGAAGAGACCTGAAACTGGGGGAAAAGAAAGGGAGAGAAAGAAAAAAAGAAAAAAAAAGTAAAAGAGAAAAACAAACAAAAACAAAATAAAACAGTATGATCAAATATGATCAGGCTGGTGCATAGATCAGTGCCACACACTAGATTTTGGGCGTATTTTGGTCTGTTAGAATAAAGTGCCTCCCAAAATTTTAAAGAAAAAAAAACATATGTACAAAAATAAGGGTTAATATGAGTAAGTGATCGAATATGACTATAAAGATGAAAATTATAAAAGATTTTATAAAAGGAATTGATTAGTTGGTTGAAAAAAGAAAGAGGAGGATTTAAACAAAAAAGGGGGGGAGAGAATGTGATCAGGCAGGAGAGAAGAACAAAGCCATACACTAGAGATTTAGGGTATATTTTGGTCTGTTAGAAGAAACTGTATCCCAAATTTTAAAGAGAGAACAACTTACATATACTTATATATATATATACACCAAAAATATCCCTACTATGAAGGGATAGAATATGACTCTAAAAATGAAAAATAAAAAAGATTTTTTAAAAAAAGTTATTGCTAAGATGTTGGCTGAAAAAAGGAAAAAGAAAAATTAAAAAAAAAGACAGTTAAAAATAAATTAACTTTGAAAGACTAAAGAATCATGGTAAAAAAGCCAAAAAAGCCATGTACAGTATTCCCCTAGGTCTGGAGTTCTGCCGTTCTCATTGATCAGTAAACTTGGTCTTGGCTGGCTGTTTGTGCTGAACTTCTGGGGGAGGGGCTTGTTGCTGTGGTTCCCAAATGTCTTTGCTGGGGGCAGAATTGCCCCGCCCTTGCCTGGTCCCGGCTAAGTAATCTGCTTGGGTTTGCTCTCAGGAGGTTTTTCTTCCCTGCATGCTTTCTTTCCAGCTTTGGAGGACGAGAGTGAAAATGGCGGCCTCCCAATCTCCGGCCCGGAGGAGTCGAGAACTTGGGGTCCCACTCCACAGTGAGCCCCAGAGAAAAGCAGTCAATCACTCCTGTGTCCCCGGTCTCCGACCACATTCCATGTTCACCCGGCCTGTGACCGAGAGTTTCTATCTCTGGCACCCGAACCTGTGTGGAGTCTCCAAACCCAGCAGATCCCTGCAGTGCGCTCCCGCGCCACTCCTCCCGGGGGAGGAAGGGGAGTCTCCCCAGATCTACCGCTCGTTGGGTCCCTGCTGGAGGAGCAGTGGCCCCACTGTGCCGCAGATCACAGTTTATGGCCACCCCGAGCTGAGAGCCCACTCCTTGGCTCCATCTCTGAAGCCGGCTTCCCCACTCCGATACCTGGGAGCTCTGCCGCACTCAGGCAGCCCTGGTCTTTCTGTGACCCCGAGGGTCCTGAGGCCACACTGTCCCCAAGAGAGTTCCACCCCCCGCTTAGCCACTGGAGCGACGTCCCTCAGCGGACCTGACTTCTAAAAGTTCCGATTTTGTGCTCCACGGCTCTATCACTTCCCAGTAGCGCTGATGGAGGCCCCCTTCCCCTCCATATATCTTCCCGAATATCGCCTCAGATTCACTTCTCTGCACATCCTACCTTCCAGAAAGTGGTCGCTTTTCTGTTCAGAGAATTGCTGCTATTCTTTTCTTCGATCTCCTGTTGAGTTCGTAGGTGTTCAGAATTGGTTTGATCCCTATTCAGCTGAATTCCTGGGACCAGACGAAATTTAGCTCTCCTACTCCTCTGCCATCTTGCTCCTCCTCATTATATACTTTAACCAAATAATTTATTGGCAAATATGGAATTAAGGAGCTGTACCAGTCAGGGTTTTATCTGCTATCTGAAAGCTGGAGAACCAGGGAAGTGGTCAGTATAACCTGGTTTGAGTCTGAAGGCCTGAGAACCAGGGGATCCTACGGTACAAGTCCCAGTCCAATGTCTGAGTGCAGAAGATGGATGTCCCAGCTCAAGTGAAAAGAACAACTTCACCCGTCCTCTTCCTTTGAGTTCTACCAGTCTCCCAAGGAACTGGATTGGATGGTGCTCAGCTGATGTGGTGAGGGTGGATCTTCTTTACTCAGTCTACTAATGTAAATGCTAATCTTTTTCAGAAACACCCTCACAGACACACCCAGATCTAATGTTTCCCAACACATTCCTTAGCCCAGTCTACACATAAAATTAGCCATAGAAGAAGCAGACATGAAAACCTTTCATTAAGCCACATGGATTTTCAAAAAATATAGAACAATACTATTCTCACCAAATATTGTTTTGTAAATTAGTCATTTTGTTTCATAGAAGTTATTTATGTCAACAGAGAATGGGGTTTATTATTTTTTAAAATGTATTAAGATTTTATTTATTTTTTAAAAAGACTTTATTTATTTATTTGACAGAGACACAGCGAGAGAGGGAACACAAGCAGGGGGAGTGGGAGAGGGAGAAGCAGGCTTCCCACAGAGCAGGGAGCCCGATGCGGGGCTTGATCCCAGGGCCCTGGGATCATGACCTGAGCCGAAGGCAGATGCTTAACGACTGAGCCACCCAGGTGCCCCAAAATGTATTAAGATGTTAAAGTCTGTTTTAATTTATAATATGGAAATATTAATATATAACCCTTCTGAATAAAAGAGCTATAGGAATGGGGCACCTGGGTGGCTCAGTCGTTAAGCATCTGCCTTCTGCTCAGGTCATGATCCCGGGGTCCTGTGATTGAGCCCCGCTTCGGGCTCCCTGCTCAGTGGGGAGTCTGCTTCCTGTCCCACTCCCCCTGCTTGTGTTCCCTCTCTGTCTCTCTCTTTGTCAAATAAATAAATAAAATCTTAAAAAAAAAAGCTATAGGATTTTCAATAATTTTTAAGTGTGGAGTCCTGATGCTTATCTTACACCGCTCACAAAAATTAACTCAAAATAAAGACTTAGATGTAAGACCTGAAACTATAATATAACCCCTACAAGAAAATAGGAAAAAAGCTCATTGACATTGATTATGGCAATGATTTCTTAGAGGAAACACCAAAAGCACAGGCAACACAGGCTAAAACGAACATATTCCCTTTATCTGGAAATTTCATTTTGCCCTTTGGGGCTCCAGTCTTCTTACTGATAATTTTCGTGACCTCTCAGGTTTCCTCCTGCTTGGAAACTCTGCATGGACTAGTATGACAATAAAAGCTATATGAACTCTGAACAAGATGGGGGTAAGACAATACTGGGTCATAGGAAAGTTCTCTGGAGTGATAAGAGTGGATCTGAAAAATCAGCAACGTTGATAGATGGAAAGAAAAGTGATAGTGTTTTCAGGTGTAACACAATGTCATAATATTGAGAATTTTTACAAGAATATGTGAATGAAAATGAGGAGTTCTATCTGACTACAGCAAAGAGTTCACATAAAAGACCAGTGATAGGGGCACCTGGGTGGCTCAGTCGTTTAGCATCTGCCTTCGGCTCAGGTCATGATCCCGGGGTCCTGGGATTGAGCCCTGCATTGGGCTCCCTGCTCCTCAGGAAGCCTGCTCTCCTTCTCCCACTCTCCCTGCTCATATTCCCTCTCTCGCTCTGTCTCTCTCTGTCAAATAAATAAATAAAATCTTAAAAAAAAAAAAAACAGTGATAATTGCCACCAGTGATGAAACAGGATGATCGGCAGTCCTGAGACTTAGGACTCAGGACTCTAATTGCCAAACATGTGCTCCCAAACTACTGTGTGAACTAGCAGACAAAGGCAAGCACATTTAAGTAAACATCCATTTACATTATAATATCTGTATGTTTTGATAGTTGTGTATGTATTTTAATGAGTAAATTTAATTTCTATTAGTAGCAAATATACCCAACTAGTTACAAAGACATAATTGTAGTGCTATAAAATTCTTCTATAAATATATTTACTTCTGGAATAGTGAATCAATTTTTAAATGCCTTAAGTAAATAATAGTACATATGAAAGGCAGATATCTAATTAAACAATTTTGATTAGAAATCTCTTCTTACTTGAAAGGTCAAACGTGATCAGAATAAATTCAGGTATTTTGTGTGCGGGAAAACTAAAACTTACACTAGCAGGAATCAAGCAACTATCAAATAAGAAGTCCTAACAGAAAACATAATTGTCAATGTATTGTTTCCTTGCCAGTTACATTTCTGTGACAGTGACAAAAGTCATTGACCTTTTTTTTTTATAACCCCCATATGCCAGAGATTGGGGCCACTCACCTCTCTTTTTCATCTTTTAAAAATCTGCTACAAATTAGTATTCCACTAATTTAGTTCTGAAATGATTTACTTTCATCCATAGTATATTCAATTTAAAAAAGGCATTTTAAAAGCTTACCCAAGGGTGAGCTGAGTATAGATTTGGGAAACTTGGCTTCTCATTTTAGCTGCATTGCTTTGGGCAAATTATCTGGGCATCTGTATTCTTTGATGATAATTGTGATTCCTTATAATTCTAAAATGTATAAAAAATGCAAAATGTGCTAGACACAATACCAGGTGTTCTACATGCCATCTCATTTAGTTAATGATCTAACAGTTCTGTAACTGTAGATACAGACAGCACCATTTTAGAAGATGGCTGATGCTCAAAGAAGGTAAGTTCCACATATGCTCAGATAGGAAACTATCCCTTAAAAAAGAGATAGCCTTATGGTTGAATTCTTCAGTTGTGCTCAAAATTTGGAGTACTCTCTCAAATTACCTTACTTCCCACAAGAAAATGGCATATAAGGAAGACACCCTAGCTTGAAAAACCGCAGTCACAGCTGTGTTAAACATTTATAGAAAGAGAATTGGGGGAAAAAAACACTTAATGCCAAGAAATTTAATAATGGATAATTTAATAATGGTTTAATGATTCCAAATAATGGGGATGAGTATAAATGAGACTTCTGAAAATCATTTAGAAAACCAATACAACAAATCATTAGGATCCTTGTTATTCCTACAAAACAAATGGAAACAAAATTCTGTGCCAAAGCTTTGCAAATAAAACCTGAGATGTGAAGTAAAATTTCCACTGACTGCATTTTTCAGAAATTTCAAAAGGGCAGTGTCTCAACCACATCAGGAAAATAGTATTTGATGACCTTACAAATGCTTCTATTTATAAGATACCGATGTCAAAAATGATTATAAAGAGTTTAGATACATATTTATAAAATGAGAAAAGAATGCCTTAAGTACGTTATTTTATTTAATAATTCCTTTGACTCTATTACTAAATTTAGAATTAAATGTTAAAAGCAAATATGTAATTCACTTTACAAACTTAAAACTTCTTTTGGATCCTCTCATTTGGAACTTGGAAAGTCCCTTGTATTTGATCAATTATAGATACTGGTCTAATGATACATGGCTAGGAAATTACAGAGAAGGCTTTCAAGCAGAGGTGTGTTGGAATTAAAGGCACATTCTGTATTCAATAAATCATGTTAAAATTTTGTGTAACTTCCTCTGAATAGTAGGAGATTTCAAAGGAGAATAATGGTTACTGAGGTATCTGAGAGAGTCTTAATGATAGATGTAAGATTTGAACAGAGTATTAAAAGATAACTAGGATTTTTATTGACAGAAAAAGCATTGTAGTCACAGTGAGTATCAAAAATTGTTATTCCATTTTTTAAAGAGTCCTCTGTTTTGGTTGACTAATAGTAATATCATTATCATTATTACCGAAGATGCCTTATATTTATCGAGAGTTTACAGTCAAGCACCATGCAGAGCATATTGGAAAATGTCTCATTCAATTCATGTAACATTCCTGAAAATTGCTGGTGTTCTCATTCTAACAAAGAGAAAATTGAGGCTAAGGCAAGATTAAGTAATCGCCTGATAGCATAAAGAAAATAGCAGAACAGTGGTCCATACTCAAGTATATCTAAATCCATTACCTGAGCTCATAAACCATAATGCTCTGTTGCCTTAATCTTTCATTCTATTTTAAGGTTAAAAAAAATAGTCTAGAGATTAGTGAAGACGGGAATTGGCAAGGAAGGTTGTATGCTGGGACTATATATTGAGTTTGGCCTGAAGAGACTTAGATACACACTGTACAATTTAGATATGCAAAAGGTGTCTGGGAAGATATAATGTGAATAAGAGTTTATAACAATGGATGCACTGTGTATGTATGACTACATTCATCCCAATTGACTAGTGAGCAAGGAAAATATGGCTTTGCCAGTGTTAATTCTTTGAAATTTTCTTCCACTGAAAGTTTTACTTAAACAGCTAGGAGTACATGGATGTTGAGTCATGACTGAATGAAGGTTCAAGGAACAAATATCCATAATGTATTACCCAAAAGGGAATAATAAATGACCTTGCTAGAACTGAATTACCACCTTCCATTGGATGTCAAGTTATGATCTGACACTTTTGTCTCTGTCCACTTAATGTTCACACATAAACTGTTCCTAATGTGAAGTCAGCCTTGGCAATACAGTGTCACATTCTGTGAGACTTGCCTGATATTTGAGAAAACCTAGGGAAAAACGAGTGTTCCCTTCTCCCTCTTTGGACTCATTCTTCTCCTCACAATTGCCCATGGAAGGCTTGAAGCAGAACTAAATAGTGCTTGATGTAACTCTGACCATATACATTTCAGTGCAGGCCTCACTCAGGCTGTGTACTCCATCATCCACTGCAAAATTAAAAAAAAAAAAAACCTGTAAACTAAAAAGTCAACATTTTTACTGCAACTAGCATAAATTTTGTCATTTGAGTTGAGCAAATTATATAATTTTGTAACTCGAAGTTAGTGTTCAGGAGTGCATTTAAAATTGCACAGGCCAACTATAATTTGGATCAATTCACGTGAAAAGCCTCATTTCCTTCTGCTTATCTTGACATTGCCTCATTGCTGCTTCCATTCTTTCCCTCCTAAAATTTTTCTTGCCCTAATTTCTCCCTCACCACTCTCTGCCAGTCCATTTCCGCCCATTCATCAATGTCCAGTTCAGGTTGTTTCATTCATGAAGCCTCCCCTAGCCACTCCAGCCCTCACTAATCTTCACATTCCTCTTCATTTCTTGGGGTATTCTGAGTGACATGTATACATGTCACACAATTAATTCCACTTAGAGTGTTAGAATCTGCAGAAGCATTCATTTGGTAAAGCACTAATATTTAGAGCTAAAGGAATGGGACTTAAACACATTCCGAATACTAGACCCTATAGACTTCATAAGTCCCAGCTTTGTTCCTGGAATAATCTGGCTGTTGTACTAGTTGGTGATTGATCATGTGTGACTGTATGCATTGGTGATTGCCCTCTGTTTCTCACCTTCTGTCTTCGGCTCCTTATGATCATTCATTTTCCCAGCTTCCTGGAAATACTCTTCCTTATTCTGTGTCTATCTTTGACATTTTACTTTTCCCCAGGAGAAGAGAGAAGATTCCACTTCCCCCCAGGCCTTACATTTAAGGCTCTCTGTCTTATCACTGAAGCATTTAGATTCTCTTGGGGGTCATATTGTGCTTGGGCTTAAAAGCAAAATTGCTAGACCTTATCTACTTTTTGGTTTCCTTGATTCACCCTATGGATATTGACCTCCAGAAATCTTCTTAGAACATTCATTTTATAGCTTGTATGTTGTTTTATGTGTTATTCTTTTTTTAAAATCTGAATCGTCTTATATTTATACAATACTATTGCCTTATATCATATACATGTATCCTCTACCTACCTATCAATCATCTTGCTAGCTAGGCAGCAAAATATATGAAGAAGTAAGAATTTATATAGGATAAATATCTACATTGAAAAGACGGATCATCTTGCTGCTTGTTTGGTGTAACAATTTAGTTTGAGTAAGTCGAGTACCACATCATGTAACACTCATAACTTGGAGCATATTAGGTGCTCAATAAGTTTGTACTCAATAATACACGAGCAGTAATTCTTGTTAATGCTACTAATAATTTATAGGAGCAAGAGACAATTTTTGAGCAGCCCAACAGTCTGTTGAATCGATGGTTAAATGGTTTTCTTCTAGAGTTCTAGGGTTGATCCCATACTTGGCATCCAGATAAAATCAATTTTGAACATACAAAGAAACTGCACCTTTTGCTTATGTTTTCAAAGATATTGAACAGTTAATGCTTTTCTGAAAAATGAAGCTAACATTTAATGTATTTGCAAAGTGTCATGTTTATTTTATTCACAATTATGAAAAATATGCCAGAAAAGAACAATGCAAAAAAGGAAAATTCCTAATTGCCCCACAACCAAAAGTCAAACAGTAGAAGTCTGTCATTTCTAGCTTGGTCCTGTCAGACCCTGACTTACAACTCTACCTGAATGGTTTCATTTAAGTTTACATAGCTCTCCTTGCCCTTGCTTGTCCTACAGGATGTGTGTTAACAAGTATGCAAATAACTGAAAAGCAAAGAGCAAAAGAGAGGAGAGTCAAGAGAACAGAAATCCCTCCCACATCAGAACAAGATCATATGCACTAGTACGTTTTCATATACAACTATCAATATTTATCAATAACCTAGCTCAATTCTACCAGTCTTCTGCCTGAAAATCATAAGGAATATAGTGACAGATGTGTGGAGCACAGACATGACCTTCAGAATAGCTGACATCAAAGCTCTCAGGGAGAGATCCAAGTGGCTGCTATGGGCGGGTGGCCAGGCAGAGTAAACAAAAGGAAGGGTTCACAGCTCCAAGGCTTTCTCCCTGTTGCCTTCAGTGGAGAGAAGGCACAAATTCCCATCTGTCCTTCTCAGTATTATGAAGAAAAACATTCACGAGAGATGATGCTTCTGATCCAAGAGTATAGATATTTAAGCAGTGTTTTAAATAAGAAAAAGAGAGACAGATTTGTGTTCTTTTAGAATGTAGAAACTGGAAGGTGTAACAGGAAATTATAATTTACAGAGTTTATGTTTATTATTTCCCCACATACCAGAATGCATAAAATCAAAGAAATTTCAGAAATCAACTAAGCTTTCCCTTTTTCTGAGTGGACATTCATTTCTTTTTATATTTATTTTTTATTTCCTTTTATTATTTATTTTCCATGTGTTTGGTTTTTGTGGTTTGAAAGCACTTTCACAGATTTAAGCAAGTAGTAGGGTATAATGCTTGGATTTTTGTTGTAGGACAGTCATTTATGAGATACTTTTGATCAAGATATTTACTATCTTTGTGCCTCAGTTTCCTCCCCTGTAAAATAAGGATGAAAACAGTTATACCTAAATTTGTGAGAATCAAATGATTTGTACAGGTAAAGCATTTTAGAATATAACACCTGCCCCATCCTAAGTGCTCAATAATTATTAGCTATTTTTAAGTCTCATAACATAGGTAAATCAGCTACTCTCCCTATTTCATAAATAAAGAATGCACAGATATTATTTTTAAAGATTTATTTATTTAGAGTGTGCAAGTGGGGGGAGGGGCAAAGGGAGAGGGAGACAGAAAATCCTCCGCCAGACTCTCCACTGAGCATGGAGCCCAATGCGGGGCTTTATCGCAGGACCCTGAGATCACAACCTGAGATAAAACCAAGAGTTGGCAACTCAACCGACTGAGCTACCCAGGCACCACAAGAATGCACAGATATTATTAAGTAACCTGCTTAAGTTAAAGAGTAGTCGATGGCAAAGTCAGAGATGATGCCCTTTGGGCAATACTACCTTTGGGTTCACATAGGTGTTAGCTAATGATTTCATTTACAGACTATTTTCAAATCACATTGACTTCTCTCATAGAACCTCTATTCCTCTTTTTCATTAATTCTGTTGTGTGTTTTTATTTATTAAACAGATTATAAACTCTATAGGTTGATAATAGTATTTATATTTCTTCCACATCTTTCTCAGCCCCTGCTATAATACTATAAAAGAAAAATTGCACTGGATACTTGTTAAAAATAGAAAGGAAGATTTTATCCAAGACCATTGCAATAGGGATCAAGATGTTGCAATAAGGTAGAGAGACCGAACTCAGTTCCCTGGAAACAAAAGGTGCGATGATTTTTAGACATGAGGGTGAGGTAATGGGGAAAAAACAAAACAAAACAAAAACATAACAACCAACCTAGAGTATGGTGGGGGGAATCTGTTTGGTGTGGTTAGGCCATCTGTGTTTGCTATTTGTCTACTTATTGAAGTCAGGTTCATACCCTTCCACTGAGACTGGAGACAGGGGTCCTATCCTTTTTAGTGATTATGTTTCGAAAGGATGGCTCCCAGGACCTTAAGGAAAACATTCCTGGGTTGTATAAGATTTGCATCTCAAAAAGGTAGAGAATGAATTTACAATTGGAAATTTTCAAAAGTAAATGCTCTAATACTTTATCAGTTTATTCTTTAATTTGTTCTTTGGAATCCAAAAAGATCTTAGTCAAACTTCTTATTTTTACAATGTGTATGGGTTGTGTTTAATATTTTTTGAAGGAGTTACACAGAGAAGTCAAATGAATCAGTCAGGGAGTTTAATGAATCATAACGAATGTCTCATCCCAGGCAATTTTTTTTTTCAGTGCTCTGACTTACAAATACATTGCCTCTTTATGTGCATGCGCTGTCTTTGCCCATTTTCTGGTGGAAGTGCTCAAAAGCTTTAAGATGCTCAAGAAATAATTAAGGAAAATGCATGAAATGAGAAATTGGCTATTCAGATGTAGACATTTGGAATATTTACATGC
This sequence comes from Eumetopias jubatus, assembly GCF_037043125.1. Taxonomy (NCBI): domain Eukaryota; kingdom Metazoa; phylum Chordata; class Mammalia; order Carnivora; family Otariidae; genus Eumetopias; species Eumetopias jubatus. The sequence continues at coordinate 30,833,069 of NW_028274822.1, forward strand.
AGGCTATAGCCTCTAGGACTCAAGGGAAAGGGATGTAGACATCAAGTGGAAGATAAAAAAGTTGGGGATGGTGACTGGAGAGTCACTGACATGGTGTGGTGAGGGAAGCCTTGCAAGAACGGCTTCTGCAAATGTGAGCTAACTCCATGTATGTGTGTTGTCATTTTTACTTCTAAATATATTTAAAGTGTTCACCAGGAAAATATATTGGTCTTTCATAAGTGTCATTTTTAATCTATGTCCATATATTTTAGAAAAAGATCCTTGCGGAAAATCCAGTAGATACTTGTGTACAAGTAATCATTAGTGATCACACGTGAGGACATTTTACAGAGTTTATAGATGAAAAGGAGAGCAGAAATGACTGTTAGTGAGATTTCCAAGGGTTAACTAAAATTATCTGTTCTCTTAATTGACAGAAACTCACCATCTGGAGCTGCCATATTTTCTGTAAAGATTTTTTTTTTTTTTTTTTGGTGACACTACGAGAGAGAAAATGAGCATATAATTCCCGCTTTGACTGCTGAAGGGAGCAGTCCAGACCTAATTAACTAAGGGACTTCATGATAGGATTTTAGAATACATGTACATATCAGTCCCTCTCTGTGCCTTTGCTCTTAAAATCACAGCAGACAGCCCAGACAACATGAGGCCTTTGAATAGCAAAGTTCCTGATGGTAGTTATAGGACAGACCAAAAAAAGTTTTCTTGAAAATCAATTTGTAAATTAAGATCAATAAGAGAAATAATGAAGTTGGAGTTAGAATGGTGCCACTGTTCTTTATGTACTGGTGATCATTTTATAGAATATATTTTGCTTATCTATGATTATTTTGTAGTTAAAGAGGATATAGTTTATGCTTCCTATAATTGTTCTATTTTAATGCCTGAATACTACACTAGAACTTGGTATTTTTTCTATATTCTAGCTTTCATTACATGTTTGTAATGAACTTAATCTTACAGTGTTCACATAATAACCAGACACTCCTTTTGGCAAGGATATAATTCTAGGAGAAGGTAGCCAGCCTCTTTGATGAGGTAAACTGTGAAAATTCAATATTTTGTTAATATTACATTCCACAGATAGAATAAAACTTTGCTTCTGAAATCTCCAACAAATCAGAAATGATGGATGACCTCTAACTAAATGATAATATGAATATTGCCGATGAATTCCATCATAACTGAATTGAATCCCATGCTTAGTTCTCAATACTATCTTACTTGACCAATAAGCGACATGTGCCAATGATCATGGTTTTTGTTTTTTCCTTGGAATTTGAAGCATCCCTCATTTGGCTTCTAGGTTTCCACATTCCCCAGGTTATCTTATTTTATTGGCTGCTGCTGACAAGTCTCCTTTACTGGTTCTTTTCCCTTTCCTGATGTGCAAATGTGCAAAGTCGCAGGGATTTATTTAGACTCAAACACGCAGGACCATGGTTTAAATACTATCTATCTACCTTTGAATCCTAAATTTTTGTCTCCAGCCTTATTTTTCTTTACTTTGAAATCCAGACTATGTTTTCAACTGCCAGACTAAAATCTCTTCTCCATTGGTATAATTCATAAGGCATCTCAAACTTAAAGATTTACAAACAACATTCTTTATTTTTCCTACCCCTAAAGCTTTTCCTTCCATGCTTTTTCATTTCAGTAAATAATACTGGGTAAATAGTATATTGTTCATCCAATTTAACCAGACCACAAAATTAGGAACAATCCCTAGTTTTTCTTTAAACCCACATGCAACCCAGAGGCAATAACTTCAAAGTCAAATCTGACCATTTTCCACCACCTTTTCTACCATCTTCCTGAACTGCTATCATATATTTTAGATATACTTAATAGATTGCTTCTTTTTTTTTTCTACTGTAGACTCTCTGTGGTCTATTTGCATACCTATTGATCTTTCTGAAAATGTGACTCTGATAATGTCACTTCTCTTCTTAATCTCCTCCCTGTGGCTTCTCATCACACTTAACTCCTGCATAGGGCTTTATGTGTGCTATCTTTTTTTTTTTGTAATCAATAATTGAGAGTGTGGGATATAGGGTCAAAATCCTTAGATTTTAATCTAGACTCTATTCTGGAACTTTCATCAAATTACTAATGCTCTCTGAGCTTTCAACATCCTTATCTATAAATGGGCATGATAATAGTACTACCCCATAAGGTTGTTTTGAGAACTAAATATTTGATAAGAATCACTTAAAACTGGAATTTTCTAGTTCTTGTACAATTTTCAACAAACACAGAGAATGAGTCTGTAGTAAGTACTCAAGGTTAAAGATTATCATGATGATGTTGGTATCTCTTCCATGAACCAGTGAGTTCCATGAAGACAAGACTGGGTTTATCCTATATATTACACATCCAGAGCCAACTATGGGGTTAGCACATATCAGCAGACCAGTATGTTATTGTTGAATGAATGAAATAATGAAATAATCTAATAAAAATTGTCTATCTTAATCCTCAGTTCCTTTTGATTTTCTCTTTTCCAACTGTTCATGTGCTTACATTTTCCTAAGACCTGGAAAAACCTTTCTTCAGAATCCATCCTTTCTCTGTTCACTCTCTCTTCTACTCTGCTTTACAATATACCCAAAAGTCAGTGCACTGGCAGCTGTCCATTTTTCTTACCAAAGCAAGCTGAACCTGCCTTTGAGCCTTTAAAGCATCTCTCATGTTCTTATCACATCAATTTATTGCCTTAAATGTTATACTTATTTCTCCACTGAGTAGTATTAGGAAGAAGAAAAGAAAGGATAAACGTGTGTGTGTGCACGTGTATTAGGTTTCTTCTGTCTGGAAACTAGTTTTGGGCAATTGAGCAAAGAGGAAATTCATGGATGCCTATCAGAAATCTATCAGTTTCCTCTTAAGAGAGTATGGCAGTCATTAATACTGTATACAAATTATACTTGGATCTCTGCCTTTTGGACAGTTTCCTTATGCTTGCATGGAGCCATATGATTGATTCTGACCAGTGAATTCTAAATGGGATGGTATGTGTCACTTCTAGTCCAGAGCATTTAATTGCTACTGTTAGGCTTTCCAGAGCTCTTTTTTTTCTTGAGCATGGTGACTGACCTTATTAAAGATGGTGGCTATTCCAGTAGGTGGTGTCTCTAAGTGACTACAATGAGCAGAGTCCTCAGGCAATCTGTGATAAACACTTGATGTAGGTAACAAATTTTCGTCCTTTTGTACCACTGAGATTTACAGTGTGTGTCATAACATAACCTTGCCTACTCTGACTTACCATAGTTGATCTTCTCAACAAAAATGTCATTTTCTATTTATTTCTTTTGCAATGAGAAAAATATAAATAAGGGGCATGCTAAGTACTCAAAAACATAATACAATTTTAAGTCTCAGTCTCTGCTGTCATACTTTTGCTTCTAAAGTTAGAAGAAAAACATACATATGGTCATGGCCTCTATGTTCTTGTGCTTCTATCACTACAGGTCAAAGACCATGAAATTTCAGAATCTACTCTGAGAATCTCATTTACAAAATGTTTGCTTGTGGGAAAATGACACCTAGTTAGAAATCTTATTTTCCTTCTATTTTATACTAATATCAATATTAAAAAAAATGAACAAATGGAATAAGGCTGTATCTCCATGGTGTCCAATTAGTTGTTTGGTTAATAAAAAAAAAAAAAATCTTAGTTTGAGCATTTGATTCTATGTAGAGAAAATGTCTTGTTAACTGATTGACCATATGTCTGTACCACATAGTTACTGTCTAGGGAAAAGATAGAATTATGCTTTGTCTTTTGGGCTCAGGCCCAGGCTTTCACAGACAGTGGAATGATGTTGTCAATTTTTAGGGCAGGGAGAGAGCATGCTACTCTCCAAGGAAAAGGGGGAAAAAATCCTCTTTCTGGCCTCTTAGTGATTTCTGCCTTAGCGTCAAATTATTAGATAGTGTCTGAGAAAATGACCCAGCTAAGTCACCCATACAGTTAGAAAAAGGAGTAAAATAAAATCAATCCCATTGAGTCTACCATATAAATATGTAGACATTGAAACAGAATTAGTCCTGAATTGAAACTTCTAGGAGAGAAAATATTTTGTAAATGGCCTGAATTACTTTCCTTCTCTTAAGTTCTATGGGCTTGGAAATATCTTTTTTAACTTTGTTTAAAGGAAGTGCTAACTTAGTGCTCCTAATAACACTGATTAATTGCTTTTCACAGCATTGGTAAAATTTTCAATTCCATTACTTTCTCATGCCTTCCAGGTCCAAGATTTTCTACAAACTTTTTTTTTTAAAGATTTTATTTATTTATTTGACAGAGAGATAGTGAGAGCCGGAACACAAGCAGGGGGAGTGGGAAAGGGAGAAGCAGGCTTCCCGATGAGCAGGGAGCCCGATGTGGGACTCGATCCCAGGATCCTGGGATCATGACCTGAGCCAAAGACGATGCTAAACAAATGAGCTACCCAGGCGCCCCTCTACAAACTCTTTTATGTAACATTTAGAACTTACAGAAAAATCAAATAAAATGAAAGGATGTATTTTCCTGTATTTTAAAATAATTATTTAAGAATATAATAGAGGACTAATCCAGCTTTCAGAGATAGACATGGGAAATCTAGTTAATGCCAACCGTTCTGTCCTCATCTACTCAATTATTACTTCTTCAGGCTCATTTCTCTGCCTTAATTGACAGGATATATTCAAATGTTTGTATTCATTAAAGCTTCAATCAATTATCTTTCATAGCAGTTATTGTTATTTTATTGAATAATTAATCACTGTGTTCTACACAGTGAATATAGATTCATTGAGGGCAGGGACTGTATCTGATTTTGTTCATCAAGATATAGCACAGACCTCGCACTAATTTGCTTAAAAAAGGACCTAACTCTTTATGGGCTAACTACAGAAGCCCGCCATTGTTAATACCTTAGCTTGCCATGCCTAAGATCTAGAAAACAAACTATTTTCTCATCCATCAGTTTATATCCCTGATATTCATGCCTTAAATTGTTTGTCAATGCTATTGCTCTGCTTCTCTCATTTATTCCAAGCATATACAAAGAGCTACCTTCCATTACTTTGGTTTGAATTGATTTCCTTTCGATCTGTTTTTCTCAGTGAGTCAGAGATGTCAGTTCTGCCTCAAACTTTATGATCAGTTCATAAATATCAGGAGTTTTAAAGACTTTTACTTATTTACACGCACATAAATATTTATTAAGAAAACACCAATATTTACTCTTTGCCTTGCACAGAAGGGGTCTAAAAAACAATTTTGCTACTCCTTGGATGAGTAGATATTTAAAGTGTATTAAAAAACAGGACTTCTTTATGCTGCGTACAGATGTGGCTCTTTTCAGAGGATAAGTCATGTAAAACCGGAGGAGAATTTTAAATATACACATCTGCTCTCTTCTCCTGACCCTTTACCCAGACCCACAGCTCTCCAAGACGACCCTAGTCTTGGTGTGTGGCAGCAGCATATATAAAGAGTATCCCAAAGGTAAAGACAAACGTCCTTCCACTTTTGTTGAAGGCCAATGTTTATGAATTAATATAAGCAAATTTAGTGTTAGGTTCTGTAGGGAAGGAAAAAATATCCTTTGGCCCTCCTAGGTCTCTGCCTTAGTCTGAAAATTAAACTGACAAAGACAATAGGAAAAAAGCATACAAACTTATTTAATATAAGTTTTGCATGACATAGGAGACTTCCTAAGGAAAATAAGACCAGAAGAAACAGACCTGACGGTTTTTATGCTGGGTTTGATGAGAAGTGGAAAGTCATGGAGGAATAGGATGGGCTGAGGACTCTGAAGTGAGCTGGGGAGAACACGGCAAGCCCTGTTCGTTTGGATTCTTCTCAGTGTCCCTTTGTCTTTGAAGCTCAGAATGTTGCTTTCCTCCAGATAGAGGGAGGGTAATTTTTTGTTAAGATTTTATTTATTTATTTGACAGAGACACAGCGAGAGCGGGAACACAAGCAGGGGGAGTGGGAGAGGGAGAAGCAGGCTTCCCGCCGAGCAGGGAGCCCGATGCGGGGCTCGATCCCAGGACCCTGGGATCATGACCTGAGCTGAAGGCAGATGTCTAATGACTGAGCCACCCAGGCACCCCAAGGGAGGGCACTTTTCACACAAGGGTATTAGATCTATGTCAGGGGATAGAGGTGGGAGAAATGTTGGAATGGCCTTCCTGCTTCTACTATTTTCTGAAATACCTTCAGCTTCAAATATATATTTTGGGGTAGCATGACCTAATCTACCCCATTAGTTCTGATGGACATCTCCAATGGGAAAATTTTATGTAGCTTTTCGGTTTTTCCTGAATGCTGATTGTTTTTTTGGTGGCTATAAACACTTTTTTTATACTATACATGTTGTGCCTCAATAGCCCATGTAGAAGGGTAAACATTCAGCTGGCCTCTAAAATCCATCATTATCTCCTGTTCCTGGAGGTATCACAATAGTTCTTGAACCTTGCATTTGAGATTCCTGGGATATAATAGGACATTATTAGTAACTGATTTGCTTGTTGGGGGTGAAGGAGAAATAGGGATTTACAATGAATCACTAGGAAGTTGGCTTGCTATTAATAAGGTAAAGTAGCACAAGGGAGTGGGAAATGTGTTTATGAGAAAGGGGTATGCTGAATTTATTTTTAGACATTTTGAGAGTAGGGGAAATCCAGGTGGTTATATTCGGGGGGGGCAATAAGAAATTCACGTCTGAATTTAGCAGAGGGAATATTGTTCAAGGCAACAGATGTAGGAATCCATTGCAAGCAGGTGGGATTTTAAAATATGGGAGTGAATAAATGTGTCTAGGGAATGTATACAGTCAGGTCTGCAGTAGTAATCTTGACCTTGCCTGGTCAAGAGTAAAAATGAATGCCCCTGGAGGTTCCAAGGTCAAGCTCCATATTTTTTTTTTTTTCATCTAGGACTTTGTACTATATCTCAAGGGAACTTCTACCCATATATCTAAACTCTATATACCCCCTCACACTCAGAGAACCACGAACTGACCACCTCTCTCTTCAGGGGTATGCTTACTAGTAAAGGTAAGACTTCCATTGGGAGAATGGATCTAGAGATGAGGCCCATGAAGTAGGTTTATGACCATCTGGGCAGGTAATTCTGAGGTCCCAGATATGAAGTTGTAGAAAGATACGGAATCAAGGTTAGTAACTAATCTTGACCTATTCACCCTATGTGGATGGGTATCAACAGAGGAGGGCCAGAGAGGACCCTTTTGTAGGGCAGGGACTACCTGGCAAAGGCCTTGGTCACTCAAGCCCAAGACAGTCTTACTAGTATTAAGAGGTTGAGTTCAAATTTCTGGGCAATAACTACCCTTAGTGTATGGATAGAAGACAAAGGGCCAGCAGGAGAGAGAGAAAGAGAATCATATTTCACAAAACCCAGTGGAGGATGGAATTTATAAGAAGAGTACTCACCATAATACCTCAGAGAATTTTTTTAGAAGCTAAGACTACAAAACAGCACTGGGTTTGGAGATGATAATAAGGTTTTTGTTTTTAAGAATAAACACTACATGAATCTTTAATCCATTTTTTCCTAGTAACATGGGGTAGGATTTTTATTTTAAAACATTTTTAAGAATTATAAACAGCATAACATTTACCAACTTAACCATTTTTAAGTATATAATTTAGTGTTGTTAAGTACATTTACACTGTTCAACTAATTTCCAGAAGTCTTTGTATATTACAAAGCTAAAACTATACCCATTAAACAACTTCCCCTTTCTTCCTTTATCCAGCCCTCGGAAACAATCATTCTGCTTTCTGCCTCAATAAATTTGACTACTATAAGTACCTCATATAAGTGAAATCAGACGGTATTTGTCATTTTGTGACTGGTTTATTTCATTTAGCATAATGTTCTTTCATTCATGTTGTAGCATGTGTCAAAATTCTAAGACTGAATAACATTCCATTGTGTGTATACACCACACATTGCTTATCCATTCATTTGTCCATGGACACTTGGGTTGCTTCCACCTTTTAGTTATTGTGAATAATGCTGCTATAAACAGAGTATACAGATATTTCTTCAAGATCCTGTTTTCAATTATTTTGTGTATATACTCAAAAGACAGATTGCTGGATCATATGTTAATTTTTTGAGGAACTGCTGTATTATTTTCCATAGTGGCTGAACCACTTTAATTCCTACCAACAATGTACAAGAGTTGCAGTTTTCCCAAATCCTTGACAACACTTTTTTTGTTAGTAGCCATCCTAATAGGTATGAGGTGGTGTCTCATTATGGTTTTGATTTACATTTCCCTAAAGATAAGTGATGTTGAGTAACTATGTTCTTATTAGGCATGTCTATTCAAGTCATTTGCCCATCTTCTAATCAGGTTGTTTCCTTGTCTTGTTATTGAATTGAATGAGTTCTTTACATGTTCTGGATGTTATCAGATACATAATTTCCAAATATTTTATCCTATGGGTTGTATTTTCATGCTGTTGATTATGTCTTTGATGCACAGAATTTTAAAATTTTGATATAGTCCAATTTATTTTCTTCTATTACCTGTGCTTTTGATGTTATACATAAGAAATTGCCAAATCCAATGTCATGAAGTTTTTCCTCCTGTGTTTGTCTAAGGGTTTTATAGTTTTAGCTCCTACATTTAGGTCTTTGTTTCATTGTGAGATAAATTTTGTGTATGTGTAAGGTAAGGGTCCATCTTTGTTTTGCATATGAACATCCAGTTTCCCAACATCTTTTGTTTCAATGACTACCCTTTCCTATTGAAAGATCTTGCAACTCTTGTCAAAAATCATTTGACCATTTATGTGAGGGTTTATTTCTGGAAACTCTATTCTATTCCATTGGTCTATATGTCTGTCTTTATGCCAGTACTATACTGTTGGGATGACTGTAGCTCTGTAATAAGTTTTGAAATCTGGAAGTATGAGACCTCCAACTTCGTTGTTTTTTTTTTTCAAGATTGTTTTGGCTACTTGGCATCTCTTGAGATTCCACATACATTTTAGGACGGATTTTTCTTTTTCTGTAAAACACTAGTATTGGTAAATTTAATTGGATCTATAGATTAGCAAGTATTAATATCTTAACAGTATTAAGCTTTCCAATCCATTTACATGAGATGCCTTTCCATTTATTTGTGAGTATTTATTTCTGTCAGAAGAGTTTCAGTGGGAAGGCAAAGCAGATGCCTAATTTTAGCGAGTTGATTTATGGATAGTATATGAGCATGGAGTGTTGAGTAAATCAAACTGGGAGAGAAGCTAGATAGTGACCAGAAGAAATAAAAATCATCCAGGGAAAAAAAATTTCAAATATAGAAGACACAGTGACACTTATTTGGTGAAGGAAAGAAGCTGTGAGGAAGAAAAAGTTGAGGGCAAGAGGTAATGGGAGAAGAAATAATTTCTGAAGGAAGTGAAAAGGAGTAAAATCCATAGGTCAAGTGTGAAAATCGGCCTTGAAAAAAAAAATGAGCATTTAGATAGGGCTAAAAAGGAAACAATGGAGTCCAAACTCAGACGTTTGATGATAGAAAATAGACAGCTTTTGTCCAGTCCACTTACATTCTTTGGGAAGTCGAGGGGCAGGTCACCTGCTGGGGTGGATGTTGGAAGCAGCTGGCTCTGGGACAGGAAGAATGTGTCAAACAGTTACATAAAATACAAGGGGTGATGGCCGCAGAAAAACAAAAGAATGGTTGCCAAGGATTGAGGATCCAGCTGAAATTGTCAAGAATCAACTTGGAGGTTTGAACAATTTTATCTGGCAGGAATTGAATACTTAAAGGAGGCTTAGAAGTTTGTAAGATTTCTGTATCAAAGAATAAAAGGTTGGAGACTTGAGGGTGCCACTGAAAGAGGCCTTCATATCGTTAAGCAAGAAGTGAATATATGGGAAGTAAAAACTAAAATTCAGGAGGAAGATGCTGGTTTTGGAAAAACAAAACAAAACAAAACTAAAAGCTCAGAAAACTCTGCCATTGAGAACAGTGAGGTTTGTGTCAATGCCAGGTATTTTCTGCCTCCAAAGAAATTGATTTCCAAGGAGCAATCTGAGGCAAGTGGAAGCACTCGATATGTCCTGCTAATGTCATTAAGCACTGAACATGGTGTCAGAAGATATGGGGGCTTGGGTTAGCTCTGTCCTTAATTTGCTGTGTGACCTAGGATGAGTCACTTAATTTCTGGAGATTCCAAGTCCTATAAATGGGTAACTTCCAAGTTCCCTTCAGTTTATAGTTCTTTGACTAACCTCAAGGGAATTTCTTCTGCCATCATCATCCAATGACCCTATTTTTATTATTTTATATTTCTTTAGGCTTAGGATAAATGCCATGTTAACATGTCACACATGGATTGACAGTCATTAAAAAGGTTGCAAAGGGAAATGTGTCAATATTTCTAATTCCTACCTTAACGTGAAAGGTCAATGTAATTCCTTTCACTACAATATAGCTCACATTTGAGGGCTAAATATACCCCTAATCACATTGCTACCAGTTAATAAGCACCAAACTCAATTACTTAGGCTATATTCTATCAGCTATAACATAATTCCACTTAGAAAAGAAACAAAATTTTACAATTTAGGGACATTTCCCCTTATTCAAGTTGAAGGTTGTCTTAATATCTTCAATGTATTTGTTCAAATAAATTCACCCATAGTTTTAATAATCTATACATATGCACATACAATATGGTAAGCACTATATACTGAATTCTGGGTAAAAATGAATAACAGATAAACTGAGGCTCAGAGAGGTAAAATAGACTGCCTAATGCTACTAACAGCAAGTGCCTGAGCAAGGATCTGAACAATATTTATAACATTTCATTTGAGCTCTAAGAATTCATGCTTGTATGGTGACTAACATAATAAAATAAAATTTAAAAAATATTCATACTTATAACCACTATATTAGGCTACTCCCTTTCTTCAAAGAGCTTAATTTCAAGTTAAGGTGAAAACAAATATGGAAAGAAATGTGATAAATACTTTGTAGAAGAATGCACAAAGTATATAAGAGAAAACTAACTCATCTTGGAGGGGTCAAGAATGGCATCACAATGTAACTGACATTTCATTTCTGTCTTGATATACAATTATTGGTTGTTAAGGCCAACAAGTAAGGAAAGACAATTCCAGTTAAAGGAAGAGCAGGCACAAAAATAATGAAGGGAAGACAAATCACATTCAAGAAAATCTATATTATTTGGCATGATTTGAGCCAAGAGTCCAGGGGCAAAGTGAGAGCAAAAAAGGACCATGCAGGTGATTTTTCACATTTACCCTATACGAAATCACATCGTTTATTTTCATATTAGTTCTTTGCACCTCATTTGATATTTTGCTTTGGAAATGAACTTCTTGGGGCACCTGGGTGGCTCAGTCGGTTAAGCGGCTGCCTTCGGCTCAGGTCATGATCCCAGAGTCCTGGGATCAAGCCCCACATCGGGCTCCCTGCTCAGCAGACAGCCTACTTCTCCCTCGGCCCTCTGCCTGCTGCTCTGCCTTCTTGTGCTCTCTCTCTCTCTCTCTGTCAAAAAGACAAAGAATAGGATTGATATATTTTTTTAAAGATTTTGTCTTTTTAATCAGTTCTAGTTTAAGGCTATCCTACTTTAGGTAAATATTTAACCAAGTCTAGGTGTTATGATTTGCCACTGTCTGGTTCAGAGTTTCATCTTCAAAAGTCTGGGCTGAGGTTTCACAAATACAGAATGAGTCTCATGCCAAAGGAAGAGAATGCTAATTTGCCTTACTCTCTCCCTTTCCATTCCATCAACCTTAAGAAAGCAAGTTACAGAGAAGGGACTGGTATCTGGTTCTAGGTCACTATGATTTCTCTTTTGGCTATAGATACTAGGGACTACCCTATAGGTTGGTCTTTGACGTTAACAAGGACCCAAATTTTCTCTGCTATAGTAGCTTGTTGTTCAGTGCCCAGGTGATCTGAAATAATTCTGACATTGGAGATCCCATGTTGCAGTTGCACTTCTTTCCTTTCCTCATACAGTCATCTCTGCTTTGTCTCCCAGACACCAAGTCTTGGTTCTCTAGGATAGTCTCTGGCCAACTAGAAACTGAAATCTCTTCTCAAACCTAATCTAGGCCACAGGATAGTCTAGGAAGTTCAGCCATGACTGCCTTGGATCTGTGGAAATTAGGACTGGAGTTCCCAATGTATTATACTGTTCTGCCCTTTCCATAAGTTTCAATTCCCATAGTCCAATAGCTCTGAGCATGTTGGCATATTCTACAGTTCAGAAAACATCGTGTCCAGCTAGGAAATGGGATAGATACATATTTTACAAGCAATCACAGATAGAGTAGCCCCCTAAGACACATGAGATGGAAAACTGAAGAGTGTCCCGCTCATTGTTTTCTTGGCACACCTAAAATTAATTTCCTTTTTTCTTTTTAGTCTCTTTAAAAATATTTCTGGAAGCAAATAATACCTAGTCTGAAATATGATGCAAAATATGAATGTCTGGCACCAGGAATCAGGCTCTCATTAAACCTGGCCATTTGAAATTTATCTTTGTTTCCAACTGTGGGTTCTTTCCAGAGTAATTTCTATAGTTGTGGATAACCGCAGGGGACCAGAAAGGAGTCTCAGTAACACTTTACATCATTTTATAATATTTGCTGAAATAAAAACTTGACAAGTATATTAGTCAGAACCCATTCAGTTCTTAAATAACTCCATATATACTAGTTAAGACAACAACAACAAAACACACAAAAATGAATTTATTAGGTCCTTTAACTGGAAAACCCAGTTCAGTTTGCTTCAGGCGTAACTAGAGTCAGAGCCCCTAAAAATATCATCAGAATCTTTCCATTTTTGTTTTTCTTAGTTTTTTGACTTTGTTCTGAGGTAGGCACTTGCACTTCACAAACTTATCTATTGCTATCTATTATTTCTGAATAGTGCTAGTGAAATTCTAAAGACGGAGAGTGGCTAGCCTTGTTTAGGTCATACTAAATTTTAGGTAGGGAGGTGCAGTTCTCTGAATACCCAAGCCTGGGTTATTTGCTTACCCTTGGAGCTGGAAGTAGGGTTAATCCCATCAAAATTATTGGGCTGATAAATAGAAAAAGGATAGCTGTCCCAAGGAATATTGGGATACTATTTCAAAAAGGGGGAGAAGGTCATCTGGGCAGGCAAAAATAGATGTCTATCACTGAATGTGCCTACATCCTGTAGATGTCTACAGAAGCCCACCTTACTCCTAATTTAAAAAAAAAAAATACCTGTCTGTGAAAAACAGAAACCTGGGGATTTCTGTCTTAGGTAACATGGAATCACTTGACAGTATTAGAGGAGCAATACAATCAGATCTGAGTTTTGTGGGGTTTATTTTTAAATTTTATTTATTTGTTAGAGAGAGAACACAAGCAGAGGGAGAAGCAGCTCCCCACTGAGCAAGGAGCAAGGATCCCGATGCAGGACTTAATCCCAGGACCCTGGAATCATGACCTGAGGCTAAGGCAGATGCTTAACCAACTGAGCCACCCAGGCATCCCATCAGACCTGAGTTTTAAAATTTTCCTTTATTGCCTTCTACAATTTCACTTCTCCTCCCTTTCTGACCTTTAATTAAAGTGGGCTTTGGAAGCCATTCATAGAAACCTGCTTCCCTCTGGTAACTAATTAGGCTAACCTCCACTTAACTCTAAGCCATCCTGTTTGTGCAAAGGGCTTATGAAGAGTTATCATTTCCAGGATGAGGTATCCATGGAAACCTTGAACTTCTAATGACTGGTGGTTGGCAGGTTTAGGCACCCAGAAGGGCAATTTATTGCTAGGCTGCCTCAAGACCAGCACTTGGGCCTGCCATCTTGATTTAGATGGTTTTTGTTAATGGTGTAACTCCCCACCAAAATCTATCCTGGGCTGATCCAGTATCATTCTGACAAACTCATTCAGAAAGGTAAATGTACAAACTCAACTACATCAGGATGTGGGGCAGAAATCTCCTATAAGGATAAGTCAAGGACATGGAAAAATCACTGCATTTTGTTTATCCCCATGTGGATCCACACACAAACGATATACTATACATTAAATCATGCATAAATTTATATATATATATATAATTATGTGCCTGTATAAAAAATATGCAGGTAAACATTTAAGTGTATATATATGTGTGTGTATATATATATATATATATATATATATATATATAAACATACATAAAAGAATAGTCTTTCCCCTTAGGCCAGGACTAGATCACTGATGTCAACACACTTTGTTCTTTCAACCTCCTGGCTCTCCCTGGACCTCGTGTTTTGCTTTTGTCCTCTCGGTATGTGAGGGCTGACCTTAGCAGAGAGCCGGCTGTCTTAAATATGGCAGGTCATCTATCAATTCCTCCCCAGGCTGTCAGAGTTCCTTTTAATCTCACTTGTAATTTTCCAGGGGAGGTTTACAAAAGCCACAAACAGAATTTTAATGTTGTAAAATACCTCATGGAGACAGTAAATATTTCCTTTTTCATGAGGACAAGCTGTATGGCAACTGGCCTTAGAAAAGATGAAGACATTTTCCGTTAGTTTACTGTACTTAAATTGTCCATGAATTGGATCATTTACATTAATCTTCTGAAATGATTCTCTTTACATATAGTTATATAGGCATAGGCAACATTTCTTGTTATTGAATGCCTGATTATGGAAAGATTTTTTTTCTTCTGACACAAAATATTAATTGCCTTCATAATTGCAAAATATTCACTCCACTAATTTGTAAATTCATTCATTATGCATTCCAAACATCAGATCCAGAAACTAATGGCAAAATTAATGGATATTCCAAGCCCCCATTGAGAGGAAAACATAGGCTCAGGGAAGCTTTCTGATGACGGATAGATTGAGTGCCCCTAAATATTAAGGCAGTAAGAACGTCTCAAGATAGCTAGATAAATGAACTCTGAAATTTATCAGATCAGCAAGTAAATAGTATAAACTAAGGCTGCATCAAAAATTAGTTTAGTAAGTGATCCTTTGTTTTAATTATTTATGCTAATACTTCATAGCTTTCTCAGAGATGGCACAGACTTAGTGAAATAAGGTCAATCAGAAATTTTCCCATAGCAATCTCTTGTACAAATCTGAAGAAAAGAAGATAGCATTAGTGATGCTGTGACTTTATTTGTGAATCCAATTCATTCAACAAATATTTATCAAATCCCTGCTATGGTTAAATTCTGAGAGAACAAAATGAACTTGTTAGTTTCTACCCTCAAGAAGTGCCGTTTATGAGGTCAAAAGGGCATCTAGCCCATAAGGTACCTGGGAAGATATACAGGGTGGAGCGTGAAGCTAATGTTTTACTACAAAGACAGTTGTGGTTAAACTTTTAACAGATGTGGTACATTCCTTGCAAATGTATCTAGGCAGAGGGAATGATGCATTCAGGAAAGTGCAAAGACTTTTAAATGGGTAGAGTATGGAGGATGGGGAATGATTAGCAATTGGGTGAACATTGGTAATACTCTTGGAAATGGGACATTAAAAAAGACTGATTCAAAAAAAAGTGGGCAGGCACAGCAAGAGAAGGGGAAAAAAATAGCAAGGAGTTTGAGAAATCATTGGGGTGGAAGTAACTGTAGATATCATTTCCCTTGATTTTATAGATAAGAACATTGCTGTCCAAATCAGTGTGGTCAATATGCTATCTTGCAGAGCACAAATGTAGTGCACTTCCACAGATTGAAACTCATGAGTAGATGTCATTTCTAAATTCCACTGGTTTCCTCTTGAGCACTATTTGATCCAGATCACCTTCTTCTTTTTCTGTCAATTTAGGGTTGCCCACCTTAGATACACAAAAAACAGATATTTTATGGGACTCTTCTTGCTAATGTTCCCCTTAGCTATTCTAGTTTAGTAAATATGTACTGAGGATCTACAGTATACAAATTCAGTATGTTGATTAATTTTATGTTGGTTAATTTGAGATGAATAAATGCACTACAACTATCCATAAGAGGCTAAATGGTAGGGAAGATGTATGTATTTTTGAATGAGTCACCAAAGGAAGCTATTTCCTAGGAAGTAGACAGTGCTAATAATGCCATTGCAGAGGGCATATTTCAGCCTCTTATATTTTTGCTTGTCTATCAAAGATATTAAAATGTAGTGGCCCAACTATCTGCCCTTATCCTAGCGGAGTGAGTAACAAGTAGAGTTAAAACAAAAACCGTGAATGTCTGGTGTGGTTAAGCAGCTATTCATCCTCTGTGATTAGAAAAGTAATGATCTTACAACCAAAGTTTCATTGTTGTTGCTGCTATTTATCTGTTTTATAGATACTTTTTTGGGTCACACATTCTGTAAGAACAAAGCAAAATGGAACCATCTGCTCATTTTTCTTCTGATTTTTTTTTAAGTTTAAGATTCTGGAAGATGACCATCTTCTGAAAATAAGGCAGCACCATCTTCTGAATATAATCAGTGGTAAAGCCATGAATGGAAGACATCATTTATGTTTTCCAGTATTAAAAGAGCTGTCACATGGAAGAAAAGGCGGTGGAGGGGAGGTGGTATTCTGAATGTATCTACAAGGCCAGAAATAGGGTAAAAGATAGGAAATCTAGGGAGGACATCTTCTTCTTATTATGGATTTTTAGCCAGTGAGAGATAGACATTATAGCCTGGGATTCTCTGATATGTGAATAAACTCATCCCTGGAAGTGTATATAAAAAGGTCTCTGTGCCCCATCTCACAGGAGTGCTATAAAAGCAATGATGTCTGACTTCCTTAACAGTAATTGTCTCTAATGTCTATGTATCCATGATTTCATGGTCTACCTCTCAGCATGGCTTGCACTTAGACAAATCACGACTGGTTAAGGGAATTGGGAATTTTGCTGAATTAGATGTAACTGTGAAAGACCAAGATCTGACCACAAGACCAAATTTAGGTTGTGTTGAGAGTCACATCCTATGAGAGAGGGGAAAAACTGAATCCCTAAGGCAAATACTGCATTAATTGGGAGGAAGGGAGAATTTCATAAACAGTTTTAGGAAATAACAGGAGTCAGTTTTGGAGCCAATCTCATGATGATTCCAAGTGTTGAAAGGAGCACTATTTGTGTGCCCATGAAACTTATCCTTGGTATAGAGTAAGAAAAATGTTAACTGTAATGAAAGACTGAGTGACAAAAACCAAATGCTTAGGGACTTAAAAAGAGGGAGAAATCATACTCAGTCTTGGGGATCAACAAACAGTTCATGGAACAAAATCTGGGAATTACTTTAAAAAAACCTAAGGGATTAGTAGAATGTTGGCTGGTGAAGATCTAAAGAAGGACAAGAAGGATGAGAAGAAAAGGTAAAGGTAGAAAATAGGGAAATGGAGGAAAACAAGAAATTTAAGAGGCTATGCAGGAGAAAGGTGAAGAAAACAACAGAGGGAGTGAAACAGCATTCATGGTTTTTAGTAAATTGAGGAGAGACAATAACCCCACCCCCTACTGATTAAACATAACTATGGTGGCTGAGGGGAAGACTTGTGGTCTGAACAAAATGCTTTTATGACACATTCAGTAAAATATGCCCAAAGGAAAATCGAACCCTTCTGAGGATAGATATGGCAACGGAGTCAAGTGTATCAGAGTCACTCTGACAGTAAAAGCTCCCCTCCCCCACTCTGGTAGTTGTTGTAAAGACAGGAGTCAAACTGCTCATTCATCAGCATTGCATGATTTCTGACTGGAGACAAGCCAGTTCTATGTACTAAATGAATAAACAAAAAAAGTCCAAATTATAGTACATTTAACATGTAATAAGTATGAGGCATTCTGTTATCTCCTTTCTATCTCTTACTAACCCCATTTTAAGATGAGGACACTGAGTTTTAGAAAGGTAAGTAACTCATTACAGTCGCTCAACTAGGAAGCAGCAGAGATGTGATTAGAATGCAGGCCCTTTGGTTTCACAAACCATCCTCTCAAGCAGAATACTCTTCTCCCTGTATCTTAGTAAGACCTGCTGTTTTGACAAACACAGACTATGTTCTCAGCTGCTGCTTTGGAGGATGGAGCACAGATAATGTCAGTGAGCTGACAAGTCATTGCCGTGATAGTGTTGTTTGCTCTGTACTCTGACATGACCAGAATCTGGAAGAGAAAGCAGGTGTCACTGGCTTGGAGATGCAGTCTCAAGCCGCTGCTTCCTAACAGACTTGTCAAGTTTACTTTCCTTTCTCTGGCATGCTGTGTGCACGGCCATTGGGGAGCAGGTCGTTTTGTCCACCTGGGGAGGCACTGGGCAACTGGGCTTGAGAAGCAACAAATGGAAAGAGTTGCTAAGGCCACAGAGGGGTTTCTTGTAACAGTTAAAAGCTGTCATCTGTGCAGGCGCTTGAATCTATATTTATCGTCCAGATTCGAAGGGACAGAACTCACAGATACATATTCTATTATATAAAAAAATTATAGAATATACATTTTAAAAATAAAGAATTGAATTTAGTAAAGTGAACGCCCCAGATCCAGATGCTCAGAGTCCTCAGCTGCTGATAGGGGAAAGTCTCTAGTCTCTGTCTTCTCCCCTACTCCATGCAAGCCTGCTTGCTTCAGGAAGTTTCTTCTCTGCACTTTTACAACCTGTGTGCTTTACTTGTCCCCTGCACCGTTTCTTCAGGCCAGAGTCTTTGTCTTATAGACAAAGGGGCATCTGTGGTGGTAAAAAAAAGTCTTGGGTTTTAGTGCCAACTCCAGCATCGAAGAACTGTGGTAGCTAAAAAATTAAGAAATTCTCAAAATGTTTAGGATTTGGAGTATAGGATGCCTTGGGGCAATTTCAGCTCTATAATTCAAATTCTCTTCTGACTAAATATAAGAACCTTTGATAAAAAGGGGTCATTTTACAGAGGACTGTGCAATTAGTGTGTCCCTACAAAAAGTAGTCATTGACAGAGTTGTTGTGGAATGACATGTAATGACTTGATGGCTTAAAGATGACCCTAAAGTCCATTGCAATCCTGAATTCTTTTGTTTTGAGGATATTCCATATTCTTTTAATTCTGGTAGCCCATATGATGCCCTTGATTCTTCTAAGGGCCCAGATTGCTCCATTAGTAATTATGCCTAAGTACATATTAATAAGTACACTCTATGTGCTAGGAGGTTATGGACCATATTACTATATAATCTTTAATCTGCATAGGAGCCTTCTGAAGGAGATGGTATTATCCTTTTTATCTTGAGGAGGAAATTGGGGTTTGAGAGGCAGAATTATTTATCCAAATAAGAGGTGAGCCTGACTTTTGAGCACTTATTATGTGCTACCCACTGTGTTATTGATGATGGGGGAATCACAAAAATAAATTGGAGAGCTAAATACTTTTATGTTATGGAAGTTTCTCTCTGGTTAGAGTAGGCAGGATAGATTTGAGGGGGTCAAGCCTGAAGGTATAAAAATCATCTAGGGGATAAATTAACAAGAGCCCCGGATTAAGGCACTGGCCATGAAAATGGAGAAGGAAGATGTCAGCATACAATAATAAAAAGATGGAAATGAAATGGCTTGATTATCAGTTAGATTTAAGGATATGGGAGACAGAGGAATCTGGAAGGATTTTAAAGATCTTGCCTAGATTACTGGGAATATTGGTGCCATTAGCCAAGATGGAACATGTGGCAAGGAAAAATAATTAATTTGACCACAAATTTGAAGTGCCCATGGGACATTTCAAAGAAACTGCCCAGCAGAGACTTGTACATGTGATTCTGGACTTAAACCGAGAGATGATCCTTGGAGACATTAATCAGGGCTCATGAGAACTCTAATGATGACTAAAACTATGGACTTGAATAAGAGTATATAAGGAACAAATGCCAAATAAGAATAGAAGCAAAGTAAAGGTCAGAATCCATGGGCATATAGTTATGGGAAAAGAGAGCAAAGAGTAGTATTTTTAAGATACTGAAAATATTCAGATATTCAGAAAGAGCTTAGAAAAATCAGGAAAGAAGGAGGTCACCAAATCAGATGAGAAGTTTAAAGAAGAAAGTAGTCAATTTGTTAAATATTGCAGATGCTGAAAGATCACTGGAAGCACTTATTGGGTTTGGCAGCAAAGGTCATATTTATATGTTTGAAAACCATTTTAAGAGAATGGGTGGGGAGAGGAGCAGAATCCAGATTGTGAATGTTGATGTGCAAATCAGAAGTTATTAAATCAGCACCTAAACCTCTGATATCTTCTTTGAATTGTAGTTGAAACACAATGTTGCATTAGTTCCAGGTATACAACATAGAAATTCAACAATTCTATATGCTATGCTCACAAGTGTAGCTACAATCTGTCACCATACAATGCCAGGACAATACCATTGACTATATTCTGTACCTTTCATCCCCATGACTTATTCATTCCATAACTGGAAACCTATACCTTTTACTTCCCTTTACCCCTTTACCCACCCTCTCCCTTCTGGCAACCACTAGTTTTCTGTGTTTATGGGCCTGTTTCTTTTTTTTTCTTTTAGATTCCACATATAAGTGAAATCAAATGGTATTTGTCTTTCTCTGTCAGACTTATTTCACTTAGCATAATACCCTCTAGGTCCATCCATGGTGTTGCAAATGGCCAGATTTCATTTATTCTTTTTTATGGCTGAGTTATTATGAGCAATAGTGTGTGTGTGTGTGTGTGCGCACTCCCACAGTTTATCTATTCATCTATCAGTGGACACTTAGGTTGCTTTCGTATCTTGACTATTGTAAATAATGCTGAACTAAAGACATTCAAAAATGTCTTTTTGAATTCATGTTTTTGTTTTCTTTGGGTATATACCCAGTAGTAGAATTACTGGATCATATAGTATTTATATTGTTCATTTTTTTAAGGAAACTCCATACTGCCTTCCACAGTGGCCATACCAATTTACCTTCCCACCAACAGTACATGAGGGTTCCTTTTGCTCCACATCCTCACCGACACTTGTCATTTTTGTCTTTTTGATACTAGCCATTCTGACAGGTGTGATCTCATTGTGGTTTTGGATTGCAATTCCCTGATGATTAGTAATGTTGAGCATCTTTTTATGTGTCTGTTGGCCATTTGTATGACTTCATTAGAGAAATGTCTATTCAGGTTCTCTACCCGTTTTTTAATCAGATTGTTTTTTGGATGTTGAGTTGTGTAAATTCTTCATGTATATTGAATATTAACCCCTTAACGAATATCATTTTTTAAATATCCTCTCCCATCTAGTAGGGTGCTTTAAGACTGTGCATCCTTCTCCTAATCACTTTCATACCTCAGCCCCATTCTTCATCTTTTTAACCTTATACAAGGGCTTTCCTAAATAATCTACAGTTAATGGTGAACAAAAGGACAGATATAAGAAGGTAACTAGAATTGGACTCAAAATAGGTGACTTGAATATTTTTCTGGAAAGAAAAGGACTATTAGAAAGGCTTAAAACAGAACAGAGAGGGGTACAACTCATGCTGCTGGGCTGAAACAGATATTGAAGAGGACAGAGCCCAGATGGAGGTGTTTGACTTGACAGAATCAGTAACCTATCTATCTTCATTTGAGACTGGGAGAGTAAGATACGGTAGCTAATGACACAGGTGAGTGTCTAGGTGCTAGTCTTGAATGTTTTACTCATTATTTTTGGATACTTTTATTTTCTCATTGAGGTGAAATAAGAGGGCAAGAACATCTGCTGAAAATGAGAAGTGAGGATTTTAAAGAACTAAATGAGGAATAGGAAAGGGCACTAGCTAATAATAAGTGAAATGATTGACAAGGGCACTGATGGCTCTGTGAAAATGGAAAACTAAATTTATAATAGTGCCAATAAGCACAGGCTTATAAATTTTTCAAAAAAATGCCCAGCTCCCTGGAACACTGGTTCAGTTTTATATTCTGTAGATCCCTCCCTGGAACACTGGTTCAGTTTTATATTCTGTAGATCCCAGAGTTAGAACTTGTATCAAACTTACTTTGTTCAGGTTCTTTCTTCTCTGCAAGGCATTCCTTTTCTGAATATAATCCGAAAGGATACATGTGTTGACCATAAACTTGGAGGAACCCTGATACCACCTCTGGCTTTGCTTTGGACCACATCAGAGTTATCTACCACTGTGATCCCTAGATTCCATTCAAGAAAGCATGACCCAGGCCTCTTTTTTTTTCCTGTTTAGAGATTCTGCAGTGCACATCTCTTATACAGACAGTATACATATATTATACATATATACATATAAAAGAGGGCATTTGGGGGACTCAAAAACCTTTGGCAGTTCAAATGAGATTTGGGCTTATGAGCTCTCTAGTTAATTTATGGAGAGTTTTTGCTGTAGTAGTTGGTTGCTTCCTCTTTGGTTGCCTTTCTATCCCTTTATTCACCCACCCATTCAAGGAAGAGATATGAAAGATGGTTATTGAGCTTGTTTCATGTGCAAAACACTGAAGTGTTTTTGGGAAAGCAATGTTCCTTGCCCTCATGGTCTTATAGTCTGCAGGGGATCCAGATATTACACAGCTATATAATTTACTGCTTAATTATAATTGTTATATGTGTTACAAATATAATACATAAGTTCCTTCTATTTTTTACCTAATATAAATTTATTAATGTAATAAATGCTGAAATATTTTTTGACACTTAAGTTCTCCAAGTGGCCAAAATTTTACTCTTTATTCATAAAGTAATTTAATATACATCAAATACACACATTTATTTATTAGTGCAAATATATGAAGATATCCTAAGGCATGGAGATACATATATGTATACTTATATATATATTCTGACATATATATTTAATATACTGCCTAATTTTATTGATTTATAATTTTCACAAGATATTTTAAAAGTAGTCCTTAGGAGAAAAATTCAAAGAAGCAGCCAGATATTGCTGTTAGCAAAATATTTAGCATTAACCTTCTCTTTTTTCCTTTCCTAGCAACTACTGGCTGCCATGGCAACATTTCCCCCCAGCATACCAGGGTTTCTTGGATGAAAAGCACAAGGCCTTGGAGATTTCAAATGTCTCTTGTACAAAGCAGTCTAAACCCTTTACCCTAGAGCCATTACCATCCTGTACCTCAGAAGGAGTGGCTATACCATTTATTATGTCCTGCTTTTCTCTCTATTCAATCAATATCTCTCCAGCAAGAGAGAGAAAACCTTTTACATTTTTTTTTTTTGGCACAGAGTAGGCACTCAAGAAAGAGGCTTTTTAAAAAATTACTTAATTGATGGGTTTCAAACAAATTTCATATGAATCTACATAAATTAGGCATTTAAGCTCACTAAATTTCTTCTGATAGTGCTGCTGTTCATTTTCTCCTTCCTCCTTTCTTCTAAACCACATTAACTGCTGATGATCCCACAAAAGCACCATTATCACCTCTCCCTTAGGCCATTGTTAGTTCTTCCATCTGAGACTACTTCCAGTTCCCCTGCCCCTCCTCCCACCAACCTATGTAATTCCTGCTTATCATTTAGGTCTCCTACAAAGATATCCTCCCTGAGGAAGCCCAGAACCACTAATAAGGGTCTGGGCACTACTTATAAATGTCACCACAGTGCTCTGTGCTGGCCGCTGTCATGGCACTGATTATAATTATTTGGAATTTCCTTTTTATTTTCCTATTGCCCTGACAACGAGCTCCTCTGTTTATCATAACCCCAGCACTGTATTCCTATGGCCAGGCATCCAGTAGTGTCATTCTAAGTGCTGGCTACTATGCTGAGAGTCCAGGTACAGCAGTGAACAAGAATGACAGATTCCTGCTATAACAAAGCTTTCACTATACTGAAGGAAGACAGAAAATAAACAGAGGAATAAATTAGTAAAATGACTTGAGAGAGTAATTGAGTGCCAAGAAAGAAATAAGGCAGAACAATGGAACGGAATCACTGGCAATGTGCAGAATATTTTCTGGAGAATAGTTAGGCAAGGTGTCTCAGGGGAGATGATATTTAAGCTGTGACATGACTGATAAGAAGAAAAAAGCCACAAAAAGTGCTGGTAGCACATTCCAAGCAAAGGAAATGTACAAATACTCAAAGGCCAGAATATTGCAGTGGGCATGTGAGGAAGTACGTCTCAGGGCAGGTTGGAGCATATCCCAGAGGGGCAGGGAGTGCTGAAGGAATTCTAAGGGAACCAGCACTGTGCTGACATTCACTATTAAGCCCTGCCCTCCCCACTTCAGCAGATCTACCCTCCCCAGTCACATTTGCCCCAGTCCTTGGGCGAGGGGTCCCTTCCCTCAGAAGACTGGTGACAGCACCTTGTCTCCCCACTTGTGTATTTTGAACAGTGTGGGCCCCAACAGTGGCAGGCCCTGAGATAGCCCAGGTGCACCTTGTTGTTACAACTGTGCACCCCACCCATTTTGCTTACTTTGTGGATCTGCCCAGGCCAGACCCAGTCCCAGAGGTGACCACAGGTCTCATTTTGCAAGCAGACCTGTACACACTTTGGACCCCTGCCAGGGTGGGGCTCACAGTTTTAACAAACACTTCCCACAACAGCAGGGTGCATGCAACACACAATGGAGACACCCCCTGAAGCACCAGATTCTGGTGAACAGGAACATTAGTGGACTTCTTCATAAGGCCATTATTTTCAAGAGCAGGAGACATAGCAGACTTTCCTAACACAGAAAGAGTTAGACAAAATGAGACAGAGGAATATGTCCCAAACAAAAGAATAGGACAAAACCACAGCAAGAGAGCAAAATAAAACAGAGATAATATGCCTGATAAAGAATCGAAAGTAATGATCATAAAGATACTCATTGGACTTGAGGAAAGAGTGGCGGACATCAGTGAGACCCTTAACAAAGAGATAAGAACCAACTGGAGATAAAGAGCACAATAAATTAAAAATTCACTAAAGGGAATACACAGCAGGCTAGAGGAAGCAGAGGAGCAAATCCACAATCTGGAAGACAGAGTAAAGGAAAGTAATCAAGCTGAGCAGGTAAGAGGAAAAAAATTATGCCAAATGAAAATAGACTTAGGGAACTCAGTGACTCCATCAAGCGTAATAACATTTGCATTAATGGATCCCCAAAGGAGAAGAGAGAAAAAAAGGGGCAGAACATTTATAAGAAGAAATAATAGCTGAAAAGTTCCCTAATTGGGGGAGGGAACAAATATCCAGATCCAGGAGGAACAGAGAATCCCCCAACAAAATCAACCTAAGGAAGTCCACACCAAGACACATAGTAATTAAACTGGCAAAAAATACTGATGAAGAGAAAATTATAAAAGCGGCAAAAGAATACCATTACATATAAGGGAAATCCCATATGGCTACCAGCTGATTTTTCAGCAGAAACTCTGTAGACCAGAAGGGAGTAGCATGATATATCTGCAACCAAGAATACTCTCTCTAGCAAGGCTGTCATTCAGAATAGAAGGAGAGATAGAGTTTCTCAAAGAAATGAAAGCTAAAGAGGTTCATGACCACTAAACCAGCAATGTTAAAGGGGACTCTTTGAGTGGAAAGGAATAGGAATAAGAAAAGTGGAAAACACAAAAGCAGTGAAAATAAGCATATCTGTAAAGATTAGTCAGTGGACTCACAGAAGAAAAGGGCACGAAATATACCATATGCCTAAAACATGACAGGGAGAGAAGAATGAGTTAAAACTTAAGTGACCATCAACTTAATACAGACTGCTATATGCAAAAGATGTTATATACACACCTGATGATAACCACAAATCAAGAACCAGTAATAGATATACAAAAAATAAAGAGAAAGGAATCCAAGTATATCACTAAAGAAAGCCAGCAAACCATGAAAGACAGCAAGAAAGGGTCAGAGAAGAACTACACAAACAACCACAAAACAAGTACCAAAATGGCAATACATAGCAATAATTACTTCGAGATGTACACCCAAAACTATAATGATGTATGGTGATTAACATAATGAAAAAAACAAAAACATAACACTGTATGTTAAGAAAACTTAAAAAAATATAAAAGCAATAAAAGGGGAAAAATTACTTTGAATGTAATGGTCCAAATGCTCCAATCAAAAGAAATAAGGTGACAGAATGGATTAAAAAAAAGAAGACCCATTTATATGCTATCTACAAGAGACTCACTTCAGAGCTAAAGACACCTGCATATTGAAAGTGAGGGGATGGAGAAACACCTATCATGCAAACATATGTCAAAAGAAAGCTGGGGTAACAATACTTACATTGGACAAAGAAGGACACTATATAAGTATAAAGGGGACAATCCACTAAGACAACATAACAATTATAAATATTTATGCACCCAACATGGAAGCACACGAATACTTAAAGCAGCTAATGACAAATGTAAAGGAACTAATTGATAGCAATACAATTATGGTAGGTGGCTTTAATACCTCACTTATATCTACGGGCAGATCATCCAAACAAGAAATCAACAAGGAAATGGTGGCTTTGAGTGACACATGGGATCAGATAGATTTAACAGACTTATTCAGAAAATTCCATCCTAAAACAGCAGGATACACATTCAAGTGCACAGAAAACATTATCCAGAATAGATCACATATTAGGCTGAAAAACAATTCTCAACAAATTCAAAAAGACTGAAGTCATACCATGCATCTTTTCTGATCACAACATTATGATCCTAGAAATCTATCATAAGAAAAAATCGGGAATGAGCATAAATACATGGAGGTTAAAAACATGCTACTCAACAATGAATGGATCAACCTGGAAATCAAAATTGGATATCAAAAAATACATGGAGACAAATGAAAATAAAACAACAATCCACAGTCTTTAGGATACAGCAAAAGCGTTTCTAAGAGGAAAGTTTAAATGGCTACCTCAAGAAGCAGAAAAATCTCAAACAACCTAACCTTACACCTAAAGGAGCTAGCAAAAGAACAAAAAAAAATCTAAAAGTAGCAGAAGGAATGACATAATAAAGATTAGAGTAGAAACAAGTGATAAAGAAACTAAAAACAAAACAATAGAACACATCAATAAAACCAGTACCTGGTACTTGGAAAAGATCAACAAAATTGTTAAAGATCTAGCCAGACTCATCAAACAAAAAAACACAGAAAGGACTCAACCAACACCACAAATGAAAGAGGAGAGAGGTAGCAACCAACAGCAGAGAAATACAATTGTAAGAGAATATTATAAAAAATTTATGGCAATAAATTGAACAACCTAGAAGAAATGGATTAAATCCTAGAAACATATAACCTACCAAAACTGAAGCAGGAAGAAGTAGAAAATTTGAACAGACTGGTTACCAGCAATGGTAATCAAAAAACTCTCAACAAACAAAAGTCCATGACCAGATAGCTTCCCAGGGGAATTCTACCAAGCATTTCAAGAAGAGTTAATACCTATTCTTCTCAAACCATTCCAAAAAATAGAAGAGGAAGGAAAATTTTCAAATCTATTCCATGAGGCCAGCATTACTCCGATACCAAAACCAGATTAAGGTACCACCAAAAATGATCAACTATGATGAACATAGATGCAGAAATCCTCAACAAAATATTAGCAAACCAAATCCAAAAATACATTTAAAAAAGTGATTCATCATGATCAAGAGGGATTACTCCTGGGATACAAGGTGTGGTTCAATATTTGCATATCAAACAACATGATATGTCAATAAGAGAAAGGATAAAAACCCTATGATCATTTCAGTAGATGCAGAAAAAGCATTCGACAGAGTACAACATCCACTCATGATAAAAAACCCTCAAAAATGTAGGTTTAGAGAGAACGTAACTCAACACAATGAAGGCCATACATGAAAAACCCACAGCTAACATCATATTCAATGGCGAAAAACAGAGCTTTTCCCCTAAGGTCAGAAAAAAGACAGGGTGTCCACTCTCACCACTTTTATTCAACATCATACTAGAATTCCTAGCCACACGAATTAAACAACAAAAAGAAATAAATGTATCCAAATTCGTAAAGAAGTAAAACTTCCACTTTTTGCAGATGACATGATACTGTATGTAGAAAACCTGAAAGACTCAACCAAAAAACTACTAGAACAGATAAATGAATTTGGTAAACTTGCAGCATACAAAATCAATGTACAGATATCTTATGCATTTCTGTACACCAATAATGAAACAACAGAAAGAGAAAATAAGAAAGCAATCCCATTTACAGTTGCACCAAAAATAATAAAGTGTACCTAGAAATAAACTTAACCAAGGAGGTGAAAGACCTGTACTCTGCAACTATAAAACACTGATGAAAGAAATTGAAGACAACACAAAGAAATGGAAAGGCATTCTATGCTTATGGATTGGAAGAATATTTTTAAAACGACTATACTACCCAAAGCAATCTACCTTTTTAATGCAATCCCTATCAAAATACCAACAGCATTTTTCACAGAACAAGAACAAACAATTCTAAAATTTATATGGAACCACAAAAGACCCAGAATAGGCAAAGCAA
The DNA here is from genome assembly GCF_037043125.1 of Eumetopias jubatus. Lineage (NCBI taxonomy): Eukaryota > Metazoa > Chordata > Mammalia > Carnivora > Otariidae > Eumetopias > Eumetopias jubatus. Next base: position 30,861,550 of record NW_028274822.1, read on the forward strand.
TATTGAGAAAGAACAAAACTGGAGATATCACAATTCCAAATTTCTAGTTACATTACAAAGCTGTGGTAATCAAAACAATATGGTACTGGCACAAAAATAGACACATCAGTCAATGGAACAGAATAGAAAGCCCAGAAATAAACACACATTTATATGGCCAATTAATCTTTGACAAAGGAGGCAAGAATATATAATGGGAAAAAGTCTCTTCAACAAATGGTGTTGGGGAAAACTGGACAGCAATAGGCAAGAGAATGAAACTGGACCACTTTCTTATACCATATACAAAAATGAACTAAAAATGAATTAAAGACCTAAATCTGAGACCTGAAACCTTAAAAATCATAGAAGAGAACACAGACACTAATTTCTCTGACACCGGCTGCAGTACACCTGATGAGAACTGAGTAATATTCGGAACTGTCGAATCATTATACCTGAAATGAATGTAACACTGTACACTGGAATGAAAATTAAAAATAAAATAAAAAGAATTAGTTTCTCGTATGTCAGTGACTGCAACTGAAGGTGGGAAATTCTTGCTAGTGCTTTGCTGTGTTTTGGTTTTCCCTGCAAGGAGTCTAAGATGATATCTATGCACTTACCTTTACATGGAATATATGGGTAAATAAAATAACTTGTAGGGGTGCCTGGGTGGTGGAGTCAGTTAAGCATCTGACTCTTGGTTTTAGCTCATGTTGTGATCTCATGGTTGTGAGTTTGAGCCCCGAGTCATGCTCCACACGCAGCCCAGAATCTGCTTGGGATTCTCTCTCCTTCTCCCTCTACCCTCCCACTCGTGTTCACTCTCTCTAAAATAAACAAATCTTTAAAAAAATAACTTGCAGATTTAAAAAGCAAACAAATCAAAAGCACTTTCATTGGAGCTAGTCAAGGAAACTGTCAAGGCTACTCATATTGTTAAAATTGATCAAAATCAATTACACAATGAAACAAAATGAAAACTGAACAATCTAAGTTTGGGCAATTTTCCTTCTTATTTTCTTATTAACAAATAAAATGTTTTGGTCCCAAATCTCCAAGAACCTGATTCCTGTTACCTTGATGATGTAGGCTCTATAATGAAAATTACTATCTTAATGGGTAAGAATGAAGTGAAACACAGGAAGACATTAAAAAATATATACAAATCCCAAAGAGTTTGTTCTGTACACTGAATGTTTTAGCAGTACCCAGTAGGCTGAACCACAAAGATATTACACTGGCAAAGCTTCTCTTTGAAGAGCCAGACCCATCTCTCTGCCAATCTCTCCTCATTCAAGGTTAGCAAATACAGCAAAGCAGTATCAGAGTTTCCTTTTATGTTACTAAGAATTATATAGGTTACTAGATGACCACCATTACCCTGAGTACCTTTACAATAAAGAGCAATGAAGCTCCTGAAGTCAGCAGATTGCTGGGACTGGAACTCTAATTGACCAGCATGCTTGCCACTTCCCACCAGCAGCTGGGCCAGGACTAGAACAGGCTGTGCTTGCCATCATGCCCCAGTGGTCTCTTCATCCCCCCATGCAGCTGTGGCTAGTGCTCTAATGTCTCCTTGGGCAGATGGGAAATGGCATTTCAGGGAGTTCTTGGCACATTACACAGTGATCTTCCTCAGTGAAAAAGGTCACATCTATTAAAACGATGGCTCCCCTGGGTTATTGAAATTTTCTATTGTATAAAACATTTTTCTTTATTCTTTTTTTTCTGCCAATGCTTCCTAAGGCCTGCAGGTGGCACATTTAATCACAAACTCTCCATCCTTGCAATTGAGGGGCATGGTGGCGCAATGGAATCTGCATCAATGGTTCCTTCCCTGACCCCCAAATAATCTTTCTACAATATTTTTTCTCTATATATTTAAAATTTTCTTTTTCTGTAAATGCAATGTTAAATGTTCTATGCCATTTGTTTGTAATTTAAGAATAATCTCAAGTTATAAAGCCTCAGATCAGAATAATCAAATATATATATGTGGAATATTGGCAGAGGGACCTGGAAAGACCCCATGAGAAACAGCAAGGATTGGAAACAATACTTGATGGAACAGAGTAGAACTTGATGGTTGTTTTACTTAATTAGGTATGTGACCCTGAACCATTTGCTTAACCAGTTTTGGACCTGAAACTCCTAATTTGGGAAAAAAATATATTAATTCCCTTCTAACACTGTGCTTCTTTCTTAGCAGCTACTATATGGCATGGATGAATATTTGTCATTTAAAATATTTAATTTTACTTAAAATTTCGATAGCTAAGATAATATATTGGATGAATATGTTACATACCCTGGTTTTGAAGCCTAATATAGAAACCGTTACTTGTTATGTTACTTTGATTCTGAACTACTCAAAACCATTAGTGGACAAAGACTATTCCCAGAGATATTGTTGAAATATCTATAGCCTTTGAACAGACCAAAATTATTAAGCATAAAGCCCAAAATCTGTAAAAATTAAAGTTCTTCTATTGAATATACAGTATATTGATCTCAATGTCTAATGCAGGGATGACAAATTATGGTTTGTCAATATTGGTGTGAGATAAAATTTATTGGAACATGGGAGTTTTAAAGTATGCTTTCACCTTAATGTTTTTCTTAAAAAATAAAAACTTTAGGTGATTGATCTAGTAAGCGTTTTTCAGGAGTTATAGAAGAGATCGAGTATTTTACTAAGTTTAATTTCCTTTTGGATTTTATAATGAATGTGAAAATTACTGAGTTGTAACATGGAATATTCTGATAATGAATCTAAGAATATATGCAACTACACTTCATGCTTTGAAATAGAAGGTTCATGATTACTACTTTACTTACCAAAGCAATGGGGAGCTACAGAGTTAAAAATACTTCATCCTGCTACAATAATAAGCAGTTATGTCATCTATTACTTGCTTATATGACTTCAGTATGAATCTTTGGATCGAATTTTTCTAAATTTTTTCAGATTCAGATTATTACATTGGACTTTTAACTGAATTTTGATGTTTCCAACGATGTGTAATACATTTTTATAATTAGGAAACATTTCATAAACATGTTTGTATAAAGAGATTTTTCAAATGTGTAAGAAAGAAATATATGTTTAAAGACTTCAAGCCCCTTCTGTTTCTATTCTTCCCAAAGAAAAATTACCTTCCTGTGCTGGTAGAAATAATCTCCATACATCAAGAATAATCCAAAATGATGATGACTCAATATCAGGGCACCACTGAATGCATCTTCACTTCCAAACCTTGATTTAAAATGCTACTCAATAGTATATCAAGCTCCCATATATTTCATCATCTTGTTTTTAGATTCCCCATTGCATTGTATTGGTCTGTCTGTCTAGCCCTTAACTAATACCCCACTATCTGGACTGCTATAGATATATATAGAGAGAGAACTATAGTAGGATGAGTCCAATGCCATTGTTATTGTTCTTCTCTCTGCCTCCGCCTTACTAGAATTGAAATATTTCTTTCCCATTATTTCCTTTATTCTTCCCTATGAATTTTACTATCTCTCTGTAACAGTCTATGTTTCAAAAGATTTCAGGATTTGAATGTATTTTTTATTGAAATTACACACTATTTTGAGATGATTTGTAATCTTTATGGTATTGAACCTTCCCGCTAGAAACCTAAGTCCATAATGTTATCTGATTTCAGAAATCTAAAATATAAAATTTTTAATGTATTTGCAAAATCGTACCAGAACTGATTCATTTTGTGGCAAAGCATGATCTGATGTGATCTGAGACTTTACCTATCCTATTTACTGTGAATGTTGAAACGTTTAGCTATAGAAATACTACTGAACTTGAGGAAATGGTGATGCTCCAAATTCAGAAGGGGTACTTCCTATTATATAGTACATTTGTTTGAGTTTTTCACTGATGCACCATATACAAAAGTATACAAATTATAGGTATGCAATTTGTAAATTATCACAAAGTGAACCCATTTGAAACGACCATATAGATCAAGGAAGATAATAAAAAGCACCCAGAAGACTCCCTTGTGTCACCTCCCAAAGGAAATACATATTGACTCCTAACACTAGTTTTCTTGTGTTTCAACTTTCTAAAAGTGTAATTTGTACCATATTAATATAACAAGCAGAACAATTAGACGTTGGGTATATGAGAACTCTGTACCATCTTTGCCACATTTTTATAAATCTAAAACTAAATGTTTATAAAATGTTTATTAAAAATGTTTCATAGGTTTGATTTCTGTCACTAAACACTATTATGTTTGGAAGATTTATCTAAGTCACATATAACTATTTGATTCATTTGCATTGAATGGCATTCCATTCTGTTCATATACAACAAATTATCAAATTCACTTCTTTGTGTTGCTTTTAATTTTTTGTTATCTGTGATAATGCTGCTAAGAACTGTTTTGTACAAGTCTTTTGGTAAATATATCCACACATATTCAGCAAAGAAGGTTTTTGGTTATAGAGACTTAATTGTGGAAAAGTCTTAATTGCATATTTAATTCCTGTCTAAGATATAGGATAATATAGATTTTCTGTTTCTTCTTGGGTAAAGTTCTGGTAAATTTTGTTTTAGGAATTTGTCCTTCATCTAACTTGTCAGATTTCTTGACACAAATATAATATTCCCTAATTACCTTTTCTGTGTTTATAGGATCTGTACTTATGTCTACTTTGTCATTCTTGATACTGTTTATTTGTAACCCTTTTCCACCTTTAACCTTGTCTTGCCTGGGCTCTATCAATTTAACATCTTCAGATTTAGTCTTCTCCACTGCATGATTATTTTCTACTTCATTATTTCTGTCTTTATCATTCTTTCCCTCTGCTCCCTTTTGGTCTAATTTGCTGATTTTTTTGGGTAACCTCTTGAGGTTGCTACTTTGATCCTTTGTAGTGTTTTGAAACTTGCTTTATAGCTTAGCATGAAGTCAATCTCTATAAATGCTTCAAGTTCATTTGAAGAAAACGTGAATTTTTCAGTTATTGGGTACAGCATATTATCTATATAAATTAGATCAAATGTGTTTTGTTCAAACCTTATACATCCTTATTGACTTATCTATGTATTCTTTCAACTGCTGAGGGAAAATGGTTAAAATTTCTCACTATGATTTTGGATTTTAGTTCTGTTGCCTTATAAATGAGGCTATGATTTTTGGTACATACAAATGTGTATCATCATGATAGATTCACCTGTTTAAGCAATAATTTTTAACTATCTACTTTGTCTGATACTGTATCAATATAACACCTTTTGGTATTAATTTCCATTCAAATTTCACTCTTTCTATATCCTTACCTGTATGGTGTTTCAACTACAAGTGTTTAAAAAAAAATTGGTCTCACAATGTTTGTCTTTAACTGGATAGTGTGCTGCACTTACATATAAATGGTTTTGGTAGATTCTATTTCTTTACAATTCTTTGTGAGCTGAGTATACAACCTGCTTCATTGACTTAAGGTTTTCTCCATTTGTCTTTTGACCTTTGAGACGTAGGTAAAATTATCTCTGCCTCTTGCCCACTGCTCTGTCTTGGAACATCATATCTCAGATAAGACGAGCTCTTTGAATCTGAGTCTCAGAGTAAGAAGACAGGAGGGACAAACCAGATCCCAACCCATAGCCGCCTGGAGCTGAACTGACACAGTCTGCCCTCTAGTTGCTAATAAGCAGTGAGAGCAAGAAACACTTTTGCAAGCCACAGGGATTTTGAGGCTGTGTGTGTGTGTGTGTGTGTGTGTGTGTGTGTGTGTGTGTATCCTAATGGAAGGGGATTAATCTAGAAAATCATACCAGAAATGTGGTGTTGCTATAAAAAATAGCAAATATGTGTCTGTTACCTTATGAGTTGGGAAAATTGTTACAGGAGCCTGAAAAATAAATGGCAACACATGGTATGCAGTGTCAAAGCATTTGGTAAGACTGTCACCTGTGATTCCTTGGAAATCAGACAAGTTAATAAATGTATGACTTTGTCTAATTGCTGGTAAGACAGAATCTTAATAACTTTAGTTGGTTGCTTTTATCTGAATTTCTTTAGTTACTAAAAGATAGAAATGAGCTTGAAAAAGGATTGGTGTGTTTGCCAGCAGGAATGAAAGCCCTTAGTGAGGCGGATCTTTCAAAGAAAGACTAGAAAGGACCTGACTTTGAAATCAGACACCTTTTTATATCCCAGCTCAACCATTTATTACAGCATGGTGTATCAGTTAAGAAAAAGTGGTTTATGTTCTGGTTACAAACAACTCCAAAATGTCATCAGCTTTAAGCTGATGTTTAAGCTTTAAGCTGATGAACTTTAACAAAGTTCCTTAGTTATGCCTGGTGAATATACCCACTCTAATGAACTGGGTGCTCTACTCCCCATAGTCCTGGTCACAGTCACTCAGGGGTACAGGCTGATGGAGTCTCCAATTCACCATACACTTCCATTTGGCAGGAAATATGAACATATCAATATATACACATGTGAGTAACTTTAATAAATAGACCAAGTATGGACAAAGAGGCCATCAGAACATATTGAGTCAGAGCAGCCTTATCCTGCTTTCTTCAAGCCAATGTGAATAATCTAGTGGAGCTTAATGGGAATGCTAAAGTTTGAGCAGGATTATTAGCACCCAGCTACAGTGTCATATAATCTCCTGTTTAAACATTTGTACATCACTTACATTTGCATCTTAATTCATACTTTTTAAATCCAGGTATTTTTTATTAATCATCCTTTCTCCTCTAGTGGTGACTTAGGTACCAGGCACTGTAGTAGACATTAAAGAGATGTTAAGGCATAGTTCCTGACCTCAGTTTATCATCCCTAGAGGGGATGATAAAATCCATTGCAATAACATGCACCGCAGCCTGGTTTAGTGCCACACAACCTGGGTAGACCTCTAACCATGCTCTGAAGTGTTTAGCTAGAGACTTACAATGGTGGTGTTTGGCTTTTGTTTTCTTTTGTCAGAAGATCATTTCTCAAGTTCATGGCAACTTCATTCTGGCTTATTCTTAACTGAAAGCTCTGGACTATAATTAACAACAGTAGTTATAAAGCTTTTTATAAATGTACTCAGCAACATTATCTGTAAAAGGCGCATTAGACACACTAACAAAAAGCCTTGGAGGCAGGTGTCATTATTCTAGATTACAAATGAGAAAACTGAGGCCAAAAAGGTTAAGAAATTCACCCAAGTTTGCAAAACTCAAATGTGGGAGAGCTGAGACTCAGAAACCAAGCAATTTTACTCTAAAGCCATGGTTTTGACCACTGTGCTATGTTACCTTTTTTGAAGTCTGGAGAATTGATTTTTAATAAATTCTAATCAGTTGCCCTTTTAGAGATTCTGATTTCTCATTTGTCCTTCAAATTAAGAAATTCTAGAAATCGTCCTTTACAACAAATTGTATTTTCATGTAACATGCCCACAGTCCTGATAGAGAACATAATTTTTGACTTAAGCATCTCTCCCTTTCTCTCTTTTTACTATCATTTATTTTTCCCTTAGGTCTCTACAGAAGAAGGCTTGAGTCTGGCCAGGGAATATAACTGTGCTTTTTTTGAGACCTCTGCGGCCCTCAGATTCTGCATTGATGATGCCTTTCACGGTCTAGTGAGGGAAATCCGCAAGAAAGAGTCCATGCCATCCTTGATGGAAAAGAAACTGAAGAGAAAAGACAGCCTGTGGAAGAAGTTAAAAGGCTCATTGAAGAAGAAGAAAGAAAACATGACATGATATCCTTGCTTCTAACTCCCTTATTCTCTCTCTGAATTTTATCAGTCGGACAATTCTAGATGTTGCATTCTGCTTCAATATTTTCTGTGTCTCTCTCCCTTTCTCTTTAAATATCTGCCTATAGGTAAAAGCAAGATCTGCATAACTGTACCTCTTGAGATAGTTTTCTTTTGCCCTTAACAGTTGGATGGATTTTGTCAATCAGCTGGATATGCTGTTTAAGTTTTTACAATATATTACTAAATAAAATTGACATTCCAATTGCCTCATTTCCCTTTAAAGAGTCTGGCTTCATTTAGTATGCTGTCTGGTTATAGAGGAAATTCAAAATTGCAGACAGAATGATAAAAGGCTCAGGGGATCTGCCTTTGCCTGATAAGACTCTGATTGTTTGCATTTCAGGAATCTCAGTAAATAATGAAGCTAGGGAAACAATTCAGAGCAGGAGTCTGCAGCCCTGTCTTTCCTTAACTGTAGAAGTCTTGGTGCTTTTTTGTGAAGATAAACCTTAGAGGAATTATTAATAATAGGAACGAGTTGTGGGTTGTTGGAGGGCTGAAAGGAAATATCCCCGTATTTGCAATGCTTTGCCCTGTTTCGCTTTGGCAAAATTATCACAGTGAAGTTGCTGAGCTGTGGTAAAAGGACACTGTCTTTGTAGCAGGCAGAGAGAGGCTAATAGGAACTTGGTGGCTCTGATACTCATAAAAAGATAGCCGGCTTCCTCACAGTGGGAGTCCCTCCTAGGACTGCTTCACCTATGCTGGGACCAACCACCCGTAGGGCAAGAACATTGTTGATCCAGAGACCCTATAGCCTCCTTATGTTGCCATAATTTCCTATCTCTTCTTACTCAAACCATGAAACACCAGCAGTTAGAGGGCTCTTTTTCTGATTTGTTTACAAAAGATCATCATGGAAAATGAAATTATCTATTCCTTCATTGATCCCACTGTGTGATTTGGTTTATTCAAATTCAAGCTTAGAAAGCACCTTACCTAAACAGTTCTGAATGTTTAACAGACAAGTATTAAATAATAAATATGAGATGGAATCCATCCAACCAGTCTTCATGGGTTGGGGACAGTTTTTATCATAAATCAGAGAAAAGGAAGGATGAGGGCATAGTTATACAACATGTAAACACTTATTCTTTTATTCACAATGCCCCTAGAACTTGTTAATCTCTGAAAATGCAGGAATGACTCAAGGCAGCTTAACATAAAGTTGGAAAACTCACTTGGCTGAAGAACAGCGGGATTATACATTATGAGATGAGAGGACACATTTTACACAGTAACATAGATACAACTGGAAGGAATTAAGAGATCATAAATTTTCAGCTGATGGACTAAAATTTCAGCCTTTCAGAATAGTGTACTTGTGGGTCCTTTTACTGCTTGGAACCAAGGCCTTTGTCAAAACCACAGGGACTTCATTGCTTTTGCTCCTATGCACTAGGCATGCAATTAAATGCTGCCAAGTCTCTCTCTTTGAAATTTTCTCAACCCTCATATTCTATGGTGAAGGACAAAAAGTAATCAGTTTTTCCCATTCCATATCACCCTAAAACCAAATTCACTTCATCTTTTCATTCTCAGGCATTCCTAATTAGGGGAAAAAAATTTTAAAAAAGAATACATGGAGATGATATTAACCTATTCTTATGGTTACAGAATTGATCTTTGCTTCCTCCTGTCCTTGGTTCTGAATGTTTAATACTCTGTTTTTGTCCCGTTAAAAAGGGGTTAGTACGTTCTTTGTTTCCTGTACATTCTTTTAGTCCTGGAGCCCCTGACCTTCCGGAACCTTTCCATGTCTGAGAAGACCCTGTGAATACTATATTCCATCAGACTCTTCTGTTTGCTAGAAGATGCAATCTAGGAAACATAGTACTTGACACTTAGTTTTATATGATGGAACTACATCGTTGAAAACCTGATGAGTGCCCAATCTATGAATACTAATAGTGTTTGGTTCATTTCCTAATACAACTGTCTTTGTACATTTTATTACTGTAAGCTCCACTGCCTTTGGCTCTAGAGTTTTGTATCTCTCTTTTACTCCTTTTCTTTCTTTATACTCGAGTGCTAATAAATTATTTATTTATTTTAGAAATTTTAGTGAGGTTTGAATTGGGTAACACTTGCCAAGTCCTACCATTTCACTCTATAGAAGGAAGGAGGGTCTGTAATTTATCACATGAAGGCTACATGAATTTGAGATAGTTATTACAAGCAGAGATTAAGGCAGACTTCAAGCATTGTTTTAAACCAGTCTTCCTCCTGGCAGACTGGGCAGAAGGAAATGTTCCAGAAGAATAAAACCTAAATATTTCTGCCCAAGGGCTATTGATTCACTCTCTTGGCATAAGACCGAAATGCCAAGATCTTGTTTTTGATCATTATCCCTGAAAACTTCCAACCAGACCTAGAATATCTAAGTCAATCTCAAAAGCTCAGAGAAGAAAACCACAAAGTACACATGCCTGCATTGTTAAGGGAGTGTCAAGAAACTTTTGAAAATAAGCATCCATGTCCATTGTAGATGAATGTGTAATCACCCAACACAATTTATCAAATAGTGACTAAATGCCTAGTATGTACCAAGCACTTTTCTAGATACCACACTCGTGTGTGTGTGTGTGTGTGTGTTTAACAAGGCACTTAGGAAATTCTAAATACAATTTCCTACCATCCAGAAATGTATCATCTATCTATTTTTAGGGGTTTTTCATTATCTTGTGGGTCCCCATGATAAAATAATTTCTCAAATCAGAGACAATAGCAGTCTAAAATACTATATTTTGTGTTCAGTAGGTACAGGTTGAGCTTGAGAACTTTCACAGAAAATGCCAGTGAGGAAAAAACATGGGAATTTGGGTCAAACATTACTCATATCATACTCCAATGTGCAAAGAACAAATAGCTACTTTATTTCTAACTCATCTGTTCTTTCTCACAAGCCTCTGACTAATGGGTAACTGGGGCAGGAGGTACTAAACTTTAATTCAGTGAAGTAATTTAGTGCTAATATGAGGTAATAATTTAAGAAATATCTTTAAATAATAAAACCTCTGCCTCATGTATTTAGGTTAGTGTTTGATCATTCAAATTTCTGCTCTGTTTCCTTTCCTTTCTAAAACTGTATGTGGGTACAGGGAAAAGGCATGGCTTACATGATCTCATGGCAGTAGAATTCCTTCCTCACCTTCTAAGTCCTATAGTATCCTCATCATCCTCTTTAATCTTTTTAACCAAGGGCCTGCCAACAAATTGGATAACTTAGAAGAAATGGATGTCCCTGGAAACATATAACCTACCAAAACTAAATTAGGAAGAAATAGAAAATTTGAACAGATTGATTACCAGCATTGAAATTAAATCAGTATTCAAAAAACTCCCAACAAACAAAAATCCAGGACCAGCTGCCTTCACAGGGGAATTCAACCAAACATTTCAAGAAGAGTTAATACCTATTCTTCTCAAACTATTCGAAAAAATAGAAGAGGAAGGAAAACTTCCAAGTTCATTCTATGAGGCCAGCATTACCCCGACACCAAAACCAGATAAGGGTACCATAAAAAAAAAAAAAAAAACACTACAGGCCAATATATTTGATGAACATAGATGCAAAAATCCTCAACAAAATACTAGCAAACTGAATCCAATGACACATTTAAAAAAATCGTACATCACGGTCAAGTGGGATTTATTCCTGGGATGCAAGGATGGTTCAATATTCACAAAACAACATGATACGTCACATCAATAAAAGAAAGGATAAAAACTTCATGATCATTTCAATAGATACAGAAAAAGCACTGGATAAAGTACAACATCCATTCATGATAAAAACCCTCAACAACACAGGTTTAGAGAGAACATAGCTCAATGAAATAAAGGCCTTATATGAAAAACCCATAGCTAACATCATACTCAGTGGTGAAAAACTAAGAGCTTTTCCCCTAGGGTCAGGAATAAGACAAGGATGTCCACTCTCACCACTTTTACTCAACATAGTACTGGAAGTCCCAGCCACAACAATCAGACAACATAAAGAAATAAAAATTATAGAATTGGTAAGGAAAAAGTAGAACTCTATTTGCAGATGACATGATACTATGTATAGAAAACCCTAAAGACCATCAAAAAACTACTAGAACTGATAAATGAATTCAGTAAAGTGACAGATACAAAATCATTGTATAAGGGTCTGGCCTGATTCTTTTTTATTTTTTAACTTTATTGTTATAATACCACTTGACACTGACATCTACCTTCTCAATAAATTTTTAATATATATATACAATATATTACTGCCAACCAGAGGTAAAATGTTGTACATCAGATCTCTAGAGCTTATTCATCTTGCTTGAAACCTTATGGCCTTTGATTAGTAACTCACTTCCTCATCCCTGCAGTCCCTGGCAACCACATGATTCTGTTACCAGACTGGTTAACTCTGAGGTATGCTGAAGGTAGTCAGGTTGGGCCATGGTAAATAGGTACTTTCTACTGGTGTTCATGAAATTGCTCTTTGCCTTTGGATCTCAAGGTCCTTCCCAACACAGTGTCTTTACTCTGACTCCAGGTCTTTTCTAGGCACGTCTACCAGCCCCTGTGCCTCTCTTTGGGATCCCTCTCATGCCACACACAGGCCATGGGGATTCCTGAACACTGCCTCAGTAAAGCTTTGCAGCTCTGCCCCCAACCTCTACTGAGCTCATATGGGGCTGCCCCAAGGAATCTAGCTTACTCCTAGTATTAATTAGCAAAAGTGATATACAAGCATAGATCAATTAGAATGCACCATATGAGCTATAAACACTAGGTGTGTCCACGACCATGGGAAACTTGGTGACTAGCCCAAGTTCTCAAACTTCCCTGTCATTGGTCGTAAGGAACCTCCCGCCATTTGTCAGTCAGAGGGACCTGGGGTGTAGGATTAGGAAGAGCATCCTGATGCATAGTCCATTTGCTTTTTTGTGTCTCTCTTCCACAAGCCATCTGCTGGAAGGGAGTAGGCTGCATGCTTTTCTTTTCTCTAAGTTATCCTTTAACAACATGCTGGCATGCAAAATAAATAAGAAGACAGAATTTAATAGTCCAAGATGATAAATGTCTTGCTTGTTATAGGGGGCTTCTATTCTTCTTCTGAAGCACCAAAATCTACTGCTTCAAAATATGGAAACCTATCTCAAAAAAGATGTTACATACCTTTTTAAGAAAGCCATGGATCAAGAAAAATTTCAAGAAGGATTTATTTTAAAATATTTCAAAACATAATGATCCCCATCACACATGTAATATCTAAGTCTTATGACCACATTTATAAAAACTGAAGTTGTAGTTCTTCTGGTTTGGGTCTTTACATGATACTAGGAGATGCCCTAAAACCAAACTAGCCTAAATCCTCTACTGCCAGCTTGCATTTGAACACTCGTGCTTTGCTTGAGGTTTGCCCATTAGAGTTTCTATATGGGGTTTGATGGCAAAATGTCATCAATTTTTCAGGCCATCTATCCACTAGAAATGTAAGTGTAAGAAAGTAGAAAATTTCTTGGGCGCCTGGGTGGCTCAGTTGGTTAGGCGACTGCCTTAGGCTCAGGTCATGATCCTGGAGTCCTGGGATGGAGTCCCACATCGGGCTCCCTGCTCAGCAGGGAGTCTGCTTCTCCCTCTGACCCTCCCCCCTCTCATGCGTTCTCTCTATCTCATTCTATCTCTCAAATAAATAAAATCTTTAAAAAAAAAGAAAGTAGAAAATTTCTCATTAAAATGTCAACAACATAAAAATATTTGTCATATGGGGGCGCCTGGGTGGCTCAGTTGGTTAAGCGACTGCCTTCAGCTCAGGTCATGATCCTGGAGTCCCGGGATCGAGTCCTGCATCGGGCTCCCGGCTCAGCAGGGAGTCTGCTTCTCCCTCGGACGCTCCCCCCTTTCATGCTCTCTCTATCTCATTCTCTCTCTCAAATAAATAAATAAAATCTTTAAAAAAATATTTGTCATATGATTAGTTGCTATTTTTAAAAGCAGAGCAGATGGGCCTATAATGGAAGGGACAAAGAACATGTGAATTTTTATAAGTGAAGAAGAGCCCCCAGACCATGCATCATTTAGGGGATAACAGGTCTTTGGAGCCTTCTGTACCTGGGAATGAGGGACATATAGGAGAGAACAATGAAAACAGAGGCCACAAGGCGAGAGGACTATACACGGACAAAGGGATGCTGACCACCAAAGCTAGGCAGGGAGTAAGCATGTACACAAAATTCACACGGAGAGACTATATTCTACTTCCTTCACCCTTTTTGCTTCAAGTCCCACTCTGCCTCTAATATTCCATTACATATTGAGATAACTCGATGTAACTCTCTCCCTTCAAAATACTGGTATAAATAATTAAATTTTATGGCTAAGAAAGCGTATCAATCAATCAATCAACATTTCAGCTCTGTAATATGGGTGCAAAGTAATTATCAAAGTAATGATAATATCAATGTGGTATGTATCCAATTCATTTAAAAAATATATGCCATACTGGGGTGCCTGGGTGACTCACTTGGTTAAGCATCTAACTCTTGATTTCGCCTCAGGTCATGATCTCAGGGTCATGAGATTGAGTCTCACATTGGGTTCCCAGCTCAGCGGGGAGTCTCCTTGGGATTCTCTCTCCCTCTGCCCCGCCCCCACTCATGTTCACTCTCTTTCTCTCAAATAAATATTAAAAAAATAAAAATATACTCCATAGTAATTAGCCTTTGTATCTTAAAAAAAAAGTTCATAAATTAAATACTAGTGCTTCGAGCAACCATAAAAATCATGATAAGCCGGTTCCCTCCTATAAGTGAGGAAACCGAGGTTCAGAGCAAAGAGAGTCTTCCAGCCATGTCTCCTCACCCTCATTCTGGTTCTCCATTTCGTACCCCTTACTGCCTGTTATGGGCCTAAGAGGCCAAAAACCACTTTGAAAATGCCTGTCCCTTTAACGTTTTCTTATCTCTTGAGAAGGAGGCTGAGAGGGAAGAGAGATGTGACAACTTCAGGCTTGTGAGGTGTCAGCAACTCCAGACAACAATTTCTGCTAGAATAACTTTAGGTTTTTATAGCTTCCACTTTTAGTAAAAATTATTTCAAATGAAGGGAAAACATTTTTTTATGATGTGCCTAGCAGGCCACTAAGATCACAACGATAATTTATTCTGTGGACTATATTGCAAATTTGGTTATCATTCAGCTTTCTCTAGAGGTGTAATTAAAACCAGTAATAAAGGAACCAAAAAAATATGGTTTCTAGAATAGATCCATAGTGTCTCTTTAAAATCTATGAAATATGAGGACTGTTTACCTCCATTTTTAGCTTAGGCCAATAGGACACTGAGAACAATGCTATTGTAAGTCATTTCCCCTGGTAATGCATCCAACAAGGGGGCGAGCTCGTCAATTAATGGGAATTCACCCAAGATTTAAAATGTATCACTACTGAGAAGTGCTGGGCTTACAGCAATTCAAGTGTATAGTGATGTGCAGAAGAGGTAAAGAGAAGAATAAAGGCACTATCTGTGTGCCACTGCCCTGGAGACACATGACAAACCAAAAAACTCTGAATCACAGATGCAAAAGTTCACATCATGCCTAAATCACACAGACTGTGATTTTGGCTCACTCAAGTCCTTCACCTTTCTGAGTGCTAATCAGTTTCCATATAAAATGGATGGGACCAGGACACAAAAAGATGGATATTCTTTGAATGGTTTATCTTGGTCTTTGGCACACACTGCATAATTTTATAACATATCCTATGAATTGATTAGTTTTTTAAATAGGTTAATAGAAATTATCTGTATCCTTCCCCCCGTTTGAGAACAAAGAGGAACTCTACAGATGTAAATAAAGGGCAAAAAAGTTAAACTAAAATGACAGATGATCTACTAATTCACAAGTAGTTAATTCACTCACATATATTCATTCATGTTAACTTGCTCGACATTCATTTATTCCTGTATTCATTCACTTAATATTTTTGAGCTTGTGTTGTATACAGCACACCTTGCTTGACATTTATTAACATCTCAGTAATCACATAATAAACCGAACAACTCATATATACATTGAAAAATATTTTCTGAGTACCTACTCTGTCAAGTACTGCACTAAACTCTGGGGATAGAACTATACAAAAACAGTGATGGCCCTTGGACTCCTGGAGCATACAGTCTAATCAGGAAGAAAGAGAGCAATAAAATACTTATGTTTGTAATTTTATTTTTTTTAAGATTTTATTTATTTGACAGAGAGAGATATAGCAAGAGAGGGAACACAAGCAGGGGGAGTGGGAGAGGGAGAAGCAGGTTTCCCATGGAGCAGGGAGCCTGATGCGGGGCTCCATCCCAGAACCCCAGGACCACGACCTGAGCCAAAGGCAGACGCTTAATGACTGAGCCACCCAGGCACCCCTATGTTTGTAATTTTAAAATTGGGACTAAAACCAATACTATAATGGAGTGTTACAGCGTGTAAATATCGTCCATAATAGGAGAATTTAAGGAGGTGAGGACTTCCCTGGAGACATGAACATTGTTTGGGATATGAAGGAGAAGCACCATTTATTTAGCCCAAGAGGAGAGGGAGGATGTTAAGGTGTTCCAGGCATAAAGAACAACATGCACAACATCAGCCCCAACACAAGTGGATGCACAGTAAGTAGGGATGATTGGGAGAGTAGGGATGGAAAAGAGAAAAGAGGTCTATGACATGAGGAGACAGGAGGAGAAATTGGAAACAAGACCATGTAGGTCTGTTCAGGTGAGAGTTATGAGTTTGGTCTTTATCCTGAGAAAAATGAGAGGCTGTTAAAGGGATTTAAATGGATGAATTATAAATTATTTGCCTTTTAAAATGGTAATTCTGGCTCTGGAGAATAGACTGGAAGGAAAATAGAATAAAATACCATAACTCTATTTTATCAGAAATTGTATAATTTAATACCTATAATTTACTCAGGGCTAAATAAAAATTTGAGAAAATGGGTCACTCTGGAAAATGTGATGCTGTCATTTTCATAGCAATGACTATATATTCTTTCTTCCTCCTCACATCAAATTTCACAAAACCCTTCTCTGAACAGACTAAGGAGTTTATTGAAAATAATAAACTGAGTAAACTATATCTTTTCAATTAAATCTAGGAAAGGATCCTTTCAACTATATCTAGGAAAGTTTGGCTATAGCATGTTACAATTTCACCGAACATCCTTAGAGTGTCCCCTAATATGCTGTTATTCCACACATCAGTCCTTTGCCTATTATAACATCTTGATTTCTGCAACCCATCCCAATTCATTAAGGTCACTTCTTGGAGACTCAGAACACAATTTATAGAAATTGACTGAGGTTATTTTGTTGTGTTGTGTTTTATTGTAATTGAGAAGCTAATCAAGCTTGTAGAGATGAAGGAAGGAAGGAAGATGAAGATATCAAACCTCATTAGTAGAAAACAGGATGTGTTTGCTCAATACCTGGAGACTCTTGCTATAAAGAAAGAAGATCAGGAGGAGGAGCAAGATGCCAGAGGAGTAGGAGACCTACAGCTAGATAACTATCAAACCGTTCTCAACACATATGAACTCAACAGGAGATCGAAGAAAAGAATAGCAGCAACTCTCTGAACAGAAAAGCAACCACTTTCTGGAAGGTAGGACGTGCGGAGAAGTGAATCTGAGGCGATATTCGGGAAGATAGATGATGGGGGAGGGGGCCTCCATCGGCCGATACTGGAAAGTGATAGAGAAGCAGAGCACAAAATTGGAACTTTTAGAAGTCAGCTCTGCTGAGGGATGTCGCTCCAGTGGCTAAGTGGCGGGTGGAACCCTTGCGGGGACAGTGTGGTCTCAGGACCCTCAGGGTCACAGAAAGACCAGGGGTGGTTGGGCGCCTGGGTGGCTCCATTGGTTAAGCGACTGCCTTCGGCTCAGGTCATGATCTTGGAGTCCCGGGATTGAGTCCCGCATTGGGCTCCCTGCTCAGCGAGGAGCCTGCTTCTCCCTCTAACCCTACCCCCTCTCATGTACTCTCTCTCATTCTCACTCTCTCAAATAAATAAATAAATCTTAAAAAAAGAAAGAAAGAAAGACCAGGGGTGCTTGAGTACAGAGGAGCTCCCAGGTTTCGGAGCGGAGAATCCACCTGCAGAGACAGAGTCGAGGAGTGAGCTCTCAGCCTGGGGCTGCCATAAACCGTGATCCGTGGCACAGTCGGGCCACTGCTCTTCCAGCAGGGATCCAACAAGTGGCAGATCGGGGGAGACTCCCCTTCCTCCGCCGGGAGTGCACTGCAGGAATCTGCTGGGATTGGAGACTCCAAATGGGGTCTGGTGCCAGAGATAGAAACACTCAGTCACAGGCTGGGTGAGCACAGAGAGCATCCGGAGATCAGGGAGCCAGGAGTGATTGACTGCTTTTCTCTGGGGGCACACTGAGGAGTGGGGCCCTGAGTTCTTGGCTCCCCTGGGGTGGAGATTGGGAGGCCGCAATTTTCACTCTTGCCTTCCAAAGCTATACGGAAAACTTGCAGGGAACAAAAAAAAACTCCTGAGAGCAAACCCGAGCAGATTACTTAGCCTGGCCCGGGCAAGAGTGGTGCAATTCCACCTCCGGCAAAGACATTTGAGAATCACTGCAACAGGCCCCTCCCCCAGAAGATCAGCAAGAACAGCCAGCCAAGACCAAGTTTACAGATCAATGAGAACGGCAGAACTCCAGCACTAGGGGAATACTGCACATAGAATTCATGGCTTTTTCCCCCTGATTCTTTAGTCTTTCAAAGCTAATTTTTTAAATTTTCTTTTTCTTTTGAGTTTTTCTTTTTCCCTTTTTCAACCAACACCTTATCAATCCCTTCTTTAAAAATCTTCTTTATTTTTTATTTTTAGAGTCATATTCTATCCCTTCATTGTAATTAACCTTATTTTTGGTATATATATAAGTTGTTCTCTCTTTAAAATTTTGGGAGGCAGTATCTTCTAACAGACCAAAACATACCCTAATTCACTAGTATATGGCTTTGTTCTAGTCTCCTGCCTGATTACATTCTCTCCTTTTTTTTTTTAATTTCTCCTCTTTCTTTTTTCAACCAACTTATCAATTCCTTTTATAAGATCTTTTATAATTTTCATCTTTACAGTCATATTCCATCCCTTCATCATATTTACCCTTATTTTTGTACACATATAAGTTTTCTTTCTTTAAAATTTTGGGAGGCAGTTTCTTTTAACAGACCAAAATGTGTCCAGAATCTAGTGTGTGGCACTGATCTATTCACCAGCCAGATCATATTTGATATCCTTTTTTTCTTTTTCTTTTTTTTCTTTTTTCTTTCTTTCCCTTTGTTTTCCCCCGGTTTTGGGTCTCTTCTGATTTGTTTAGTGTACATTTTTCAGGGGTTGTTGTTACCCTGTTAGCATTGTGTTCTCTCTTTCATCTATTCTCCTCTGGACAAGATGACAAGACAGAAACACTAACCTCAAAAAAAAAGAACAAGAGGTAGAACCATCTGCCAGGGACCTACTCAATACAGACATGAGTATGATGTTGGACCTAGAGTTCAGAATGACGATTTTAAAGATAGTAGCTGGGCTTGAAAAAAGCATGGAAAATCCTAGAGAAACCTTTTCTGGAGAAATAAAAGAACTAAAATCTAACCAAGTTGAAATCAAAAAGGCTATTAATAAGGTGCAATAAAAAATGGATGCTCTAACTGCCACAATAAATGAGGCGGAAGAGAGAATTAGTGATAGAGAAAACCAAATGATGGAGAATAAAGAAGCTGAGAAAAAGAGAAACAACTACAGGATCACGAGGGCAGAATTCGAGAGATAAGTGATCCATAAGATGAAACAACATTAGAATAATTGGGGTCCCAGAAGAAGAAGAAAGAGAGAGAGGGGCAGATGGTATAATGGAACAAATTATAGCAGAGAACTTCCCTAATGTGGGGAAGGAAAAAGGCAACAAAATCCAGGAGGCACAGAGAACCCCCCCAAAATTAATTAAAAATAGGTCAACACCCCGACATCTAAGAAAAACTTACAAGTCTCAGAGACAAAGAGAATAATGTGAAAGCAGCTCGGGACAAGAGGTCTAAAAACTATAATGGTATAAACATTAGATTGGCAACAGACCTATCCACAGAGACCTGGCAGGCCAGAAAGGACTGGCATGATATCTTCAGAGCACTAAACGAGAAAAATATGCAGCCAAGAATACTATATCCAGCTAGGCTGCAATTGAAAATAGAAGGAGACATAAAAGTTTCTAGGACAAACAAAAACTAAAAGAATTTGCAAACACAAAAGCAGCCCTACAAGAAATATTGAAAGGGGTCCTCTAAGCAAAGAGAGAGCCTAAAAGTAACATAGACCAGAAAGCAACACAGACAATATACAGTAACAGTCACCTTACAGGCAATACAATGGCACTAAATTCATATCTTTCAATAGTTACCCTGAAAGTAAATGAGCTAAATGTCCCAATCAAAAGACACAGGCTATCAGATTGGATAAAAAAACAAGACCTATCGAGATACTCATTTCAGACCCAAAGACACCCCCAGATTGAAAGTGAGGGGGTGGAAAACTTTTACCATACTAACAGACACCAAAAGAAAGCTGAGGTGGCAAACCTTATAACAGACAAATTAGATTTTAAACCAAAGACTACAATAAGAGATGAGGAAGAACACTATATCCTAATTAAAGGGTCTATCCAACCAGAAGATCTAACAATTGTAAATATCTATGCCCCTAACATGGGGGCAGCCAATTATATAAGCCAATTAATAACAGAAGGAAAGAAACACATCGACAACAACACAATAATACTAGGGGACTTTAACAGCCCACTCACTGAAATGGACAGATCATCTCAGCAAAAGATCAACAAGGAAATAAAGACTTTAAATGACACACTGGACTAAATGGACTTCACAGATATATTCAGAACATTCCATTCCAAAGCAAAAGAATACACATTCTTCTCTAGTGCCCATGGAACATTCTCCAGAATAGATCATATCCTAGGTCACAAATCAGGTCTCAGCCAGGACCAAAAGATTGGGATCTTTCCCTGCATATTTTCAGACCCGAATGCTTTGAAACTAGAATTCAATCACAAGAGGAAAGTTGGAAGGAACTCAAATACATGGAGGCTAAAGAGCATCCTACTAAAGAATGAGTGGGTCAACCAGGAAACTAAAGAGGAATTAAAAATATTCATGGAAACTAATGAAAATGAAAACACAACTGTTCAAAATCTTTGGGATGCAGCAAAGGCAGTCCTAATAGGCAAGTATATAGCAATACAAGCCTTTCTCAAGAAACAAGAAAGATCTCAAATACACAACCTAACCCTACACATAAAGGAGCTGGAGAAAGAACAGCAAATAAAGCCTAAACCCAGCAGGAGAAGAGAAATAGTAAAGATCAGAGCAGAAATCAATGAAATAGAAAACCAAAAGAAGAGTAGAACATATTAACGAAACTAGGAGCTTGTTCTTTGAAAGAGTTAATAAGATTGATAAACCCCTGGCCAGACTTATCAAAAAAAAAGAGAGAGAGAGAGAGAGAAATGACCCAAATCAACAAAATCATGAATGAAAGAGGAGAGATCATAACCACCACCAAAGAAATATAAACAATGATAAGAACATATTATGAGCAACTCTATGCCAGCAAATTAGATAATCTGGAAGAAATGGATGCATTCCTAGAGATGTATCAACTACCAGAACTGAACCAGGAAGAAATAGAAAACCTGAACAGACCCATAACCACTAAGGAAATTGAAGCAGTCATCAAAATTCTCCCAACAAACAAAAGCCCAGGGCCAGATGCCTTCCCAGGGGAATTCTACCAAACATTTAAGGAAGAATTAATACCTATTCTTCTGAAACTGTTCCAAAAAATAGAAAAGGAAAACTTCCAAACTTGTTTTATGAGGCCACCATTTCCTTGATCACAAAACCAGACAAAGACCCCATAAAAAGGAGAATTACAGACCAATATCCCTGATGAACGTGGATGCAAAAATTCTCACCAAAATACTAGCCAACAGGATCCAACAGTACATTAAAAGGATTATTCACCATGACCAAGTGGGATTTATCCCTGGGCTGCAAGGTTGGGTCAACATCCACAAATCAATCAAAGTGATACATTAATAAAAGAAAGAACAAGAACCATAAGATCCTCTCAATAGATGCAGAAAAAGCATTTGACAGAGTATAGAATCCTTTCTTGATCAAACTCTTCAGAGTATAAGGATAGAGGATACATACCTCAACATCATAAAAGTCATTTATGAAAAACCCACAGTGAATATTATTCTCAGTGGGGAAAAACTAAGAACTTTCCTCCTAAGGTCAGGAACACGGCAGGGATGTCAACTATCACCACTGCTATTGAACATCGTATTAGAAGTCCTAGCCACAGCAATCAGACAACAAAAAGAAATCAAAGGCATTCAAATCAGCAAAGAAGAAGTCAAACCCTCACTCTTTGCAGATGATATGACACTTTATGTGGAAAACCCAGAAGACTCCACCCCAAAACTGCTGGAACTCATCCAGGAATTCAGTAAAGTGGCAGGATATAAAATCAATGCACAGCAATCAGTGGCATTCCCATACATCAACAACAAGACAGAAGAGAGAGAAATTAAGGAGTTGATCCCATTTACAATTGCACACAAAACCATAAGATACATAGGAATAAATCTAACCAAAGAGGCAAAGAATCTGTACTCAGAAAACTATAAAATACGCATGAAAGAAATTGAGGAAGACACAAAGAAATGAAAAAACGTTCCATGCTCATGGATTGGAAGAACAAATATTCTGAAGACGTCAAGGCTACCTAGAGCAATCAACACATTTAATGCCATCGCTATCAAAATACCATCCACTTTTTTCAAAGAAATGGAACGAATAATCCTAACATTTGTATGGAACCAGAAGAGACCCCGAATAGCCAGAGGAATGTTGAAAAAGAAAAGCAAAACTGGTGGCATCACAATTCTGGACTTCAAGCTCTATTACAAAGCTGTCATCATCAAGACAGCATGGTAGTGGCACAAAAACAGACACATAGACCAATAGAACAGAATAGAGAACCCAGAAATGGACCCTCAATTCTATGGGCAATTAATCTTCGACAAAGCAGGAAAGAATATCCAATGAATAAAAGACAGTCTCTTCAACATATGGTGTTGGGGAAATTGGACAGCCACATGCAGAAGAATGAAACTGGACCATTTTCTTACACCACACACAAAAATAGACTCAAAATGGTTGAAAGACCTCAATGTGAGACAGGAATCCATCAAAATCCTAGAGGAGAACACCGGCAGCAACCTTTCGGCCTCAGCCACAGCAACTTCTTCCTAGAAACATAGCCAAAGGCAAGGGAAGGGCATAAATGAACTATTGGGACTTCATCAAGATCAAAAGCTTTTGCACAGCAAAAGAAACAGTCTAGAAAACCAAAAGACAACTGATAGAATGGGAGAAAATATTTGCAAATGACATATTAGATAAAGGCTAGTGTCCGAAATCTATAAAGAACTTATCAAACTCAATACCCAAAGAACAAATGATCCAATCAAGAAATGGGCAGAAGACATGAACAGACATTTTTCCAAAGAAGACATCCAAATGGCCAACAGACACATGAAAAATTGCTCAATATCGCTCGGCATCAGGGCAATCCAAATCAAAACCTCAATGAGATGCCACCTCACACCAGTCAGAATGGCTAAAATCAACAAGTCAGGAAATGACAGATGTTGGCGGGGATGCGGAGAAAGGGGAAGCCTCCTACACTGTTGGTGGGAATGCAAGCTGGTGCAGCCACTCTGGAAAACAGTATGGAGGTTCCTCAAAAAGCTGAAAATAGAGTTACCTTACAACCCAGCAATTGCACTACTGGATATTTACCCTAAAGATACAAATGTAGGGATCTGAGGGGGTACGTGCACCCCGATGTTTAAAGCAGCAATGTGCACAATAGCCAAACTACGGAAAGAGCCAATATGTCCGTCCACAGATGACTGGATAAAGAAGAGGTGGTATATATATACAATGGAATATTATGCAGCCATCAAAAGGAATGAAATCGTGCCATTTGCAACGATGTGGTCGGAACTGGAGGGTATTATGCTGAGCGAAATAAGTCAATCAGAGAAAGACATGTATCATATGATCTCACTGATATGAGGAATTCTTAATCTCAGGAAATAAACTGAGGGTTGCTGGAGTGGTGGGGGGTGGGAGGGATGGGTTTGCTGGGTGATAAACATTGGTATGTGCTATGGTGAGCGCTGTGAATTGTGTAAGACTGTTGAATCACAGACCTATACTTCTGAAACAAATAATACATTATATGGTAAAAAAAAAAAAAAGATAAGAAGATAGCAGGAAGGGAGAAATGAAGGGGGGAAAATTGGAGGTAGAGGTGAACCATGAGAGACTATCGACTCTGAGAAACAAACTGAGGGTTCTAGAGGGGAGGGGTGTGGCGGGATGGGTTAGCCTGGTAATGGGTATTAAACAGGGTACATACTGAATGGAGCACTGGGTGGTATAAGCAAACAATGAATCATGGAATACTACATCAAAAACTAATGATGTAATGTATGGTGATTAACATAACCTAATAAAATAAATAAAAAACATAAAAAAAACTGCCTATCACTGAATCCTCACTGATTTCACACAAATGGTCTTAAACAATTAAATAAGCAGTATAGTATTAGGCAAGTTATAATCTTTTCATCCTCAATTTCTTAATCTGTAAAATGGGAATAATGGAAATGCTATTTCACAGAAGGCTGTGAATAATAAATGAGGTTACATACATTAAGAAACATTGTAGAGTTTCTTACACAGTGGGTATTAAATAAGTAAGTAAGTGAATAAATGTAGCTAGTGTTGGTGAAGTAACACATTTGTGCTCTGGGCTTTCTGTAGAAAAGATGACACAGTGTTGCCTTAATGTACTTTGTCAGAGAGTACATGAGTCCATTGGAAAATAATATTAGCCTTCTTTTAGAAGTGAATCAGCTGGCATGCTTGCAGTGAAACAAAATAATTTATGATTCTTAAAAGACAGAAGTGAGGGGAATTTTTATTTTTGCTTTTACACTCTACAAAGAAAGGTCAAATAGGACGGTTCTCCCACTACAACTTGAGCCTGGTAGGTACCACTGCTAAAATGCTCAGAAAGTAGGGAATGAAGTCTCAAAAGGATGTAAGGTCCATCCAACTCTGTTGAAAGGCAGGTCACTGCTGCCTATGTCTCATTTCTTAATCAAGTCACCGATCTTTAAGTAAATCAAGGCTTTAAAAAAAAAAAAAGAAACTTTTCCACTGATGTCATAACATCAGTAAACTTATCAAATGCTCTATAATTAAACTGTTGTTCAACATGCAATTTCCCCAGTGTAGTAGAACAGCCAACAGCCTTGAAACCAATGCCCTTGTGATGCACAGATCTGTTTAGTTCTATTTTAATTATTCAAGGAAATAAAATCTAAAAGGTCTTTGATGAATATTGCTTAAATGTTTAAACAGGCATATTCCAGAGGATATGTAACAGAACACAACATAATTGCAGGGAAGAGGAAAAGGAAAAGCCATCTCAATTTTAAATACATTGTATTTCACTCAAGCCCTGAATTCCACAGAAATATGAGTAGCAAGTTTATGTCTTCAGAGAGAATCTAAGGACTTTACATTATGAAAAAGATGAAGAATTCAAAATGGGAAAAAAATATTCATTTGTAGGTTGGCCTTTCTAAAAAATCAATCCTTAGCATGGAAATTCAATTTAAAAGAAAAATTCATTCAAGACTAATTATTTAGTTTGCAAAGAGATTCTTCAATTACGTTGGTATTCGCTTTAGTAAATGCAGTCCTCACCCTGACCTTGTGCATTTAAAAGACTTTTACACTTGGAGAGACTAAAAGCCCTGAAAACCATACCCAGAGCCAAGGGCCAAATAGAAGAGAGAACAGAAGAGAAATACGGTCAAAAGTCATGAGCTGGATTAATAGCATTAGGGTTAAGTTCGTAAGACTTATAAAAGATCAATGAAAAGGCAAATGGCTAAGGGAAAAGATGGGAAGCATAGAAGCAAACAGCTTTATTATATTTGAAGAATTAACTCCAAATAGGGTAGAGGAAACAATTGAGGACACACAGAAATACATTAAAAATAGCAAAATCAAATCTTATCACTTTCTTGTTCAGAAATACTAAGGGCTTCTCATCACAGCAAAGCTTTAATGCAGATCCTAAACTCCTATATGAACAGGACTCTCTCTTTCTCCCAGCACTTTGAGTCTACTGATGGAACCCAGACCTCACACAATACTTATAACTGAATTCAACTCAACACTTTCTTTACCTTCAATATCAGTTCGAATTATTTGAGTAACAGAATATCCAACTTAGAAGAACTTAAATCATAGAAGAGCTTTGTTGCTTCACATAAAAAGAAGGTTAAAAAAAAGAAAGAAAAAAGAGCTAAGAACTCTTTCCAGAAGCAACATCTGCAGACTTCTCCTAACATCTCATTGATGAGCAGACATCACATATCAGTGGTGTGGGGAATGTTGCTACCATGATTGATTTAGACACAGCAAGATTTGCCTTCTGATCCAGCCTTTCTTGAAATGCACAGCCTTTTGTTACATGACAAAATCAGGGTTATCATAGCAAGGAAAAGTTGCTAATTGGGAGGAGAGGAGAGAGTAGGCTTCTGAGTAGTTCACAACAGCTGCAACCTTTATATGCAAGGGACTTCTCTGTTAGCCAGGGAGTATCCATGAGGAAGTAAAGATGTCAATCATTATTTGAAATGGAGGGAATTTTAATGTTGGCAATTCTATTTATAAATCTTTCCTGTTTTTACTTTGTGTGTGTGTTAAGACATGCTTCTAAGGAGTTCATCAGCTATGGAGATTTTGTATTTCATATTTTGTCTCTTCTAGGACCTAGAACTATGAAGGACTCTTCTAGCATTAATAGAATTTACCTATAAATGATAACTTGCTAAAACACAGAGGAAATGAGTGAATTCTATCAATATATGCCATTCTTTTAAAATAAAGAAGGAAGGAAATTTGTTATTTTGATGTTTTCTCCATTTTTCCAATTAGTCTGTATCTTTATCTTTAATATTTTGGAACTTCTGATATAGAAAAAATAAGATATTCATTACTTTGCAGAGAGAAAGATCAATACGACATTAAATATTTTGCAGCATCCAGTAGATAGATTCTTGCAAAGTGGTATGCATAAGTTCATTTTTTATAAATTTATTAAATGAAAGTTACCCTCCAAAGCACTTTGTGTATGGATGTGTGTATATATACATATATATGTGTGTGTGGGTGTATATATATATACACCCACACACACATGCAAATTATGTGAGGTTAGTATAAAGTTTTATGTATAATAACTTGCTTTTTTCACCAATTTATAAACAAAATTCTTAATGACACAATAGTCCATCATATTTATCTATCATATAATACTTAATCATTCATCTAACATTGAATATGTAATTTGTTTAGGTTTTCAATATTATGAACATCACAGTGATGGCATATTTATATACGATTTTTGTCTGCTTTTCAAATTATGTCCTCAAGATTTTGGACAAATTGCTAAATGTGCCAAACTGTTCCCCAGTAAGAGTATGTCATCAATTTACAATCCCCAAAAGATGCTATGAATAACAATTTATTTCAGGTATAAGTACAGCTAGAACCTGCTATGGGGCAAGATACAAAACACCAGTAATTCTTTTTTAAAGATTTACTTTTCTTATCACTCTAGTTTCAGGTGGGAGTGTTCTTGATTCTCTCTTCTGCCCTGTTCAAAAGTCAACTCTCAATGAAAAATTAATTTCACTAAATTCCTAAGACCAGCAAGATAGCATAAGGGCAGAAGGTCACATGAATACAGACATAAATCTGTGTACACTTTTGCTCCTTGACTAAATTCTCTCCTGTTCTCAGGTCAAGGCACCCCCAAATCTTCCCTGCCATCACTAGGCATCCTCTCCCTGGTCAGGCTGACTTCAGCAGACTCCCATCTTCATGGAAGGTGAATCTCCACGCCATTCAGACTGGTGCCTAGATGTTCCATAGACTGCCTTGTCTGAGATTGGACTTAGAGAAAAACTTTGGGTCTTCAAAGTAATCTATTTGTTGGAATTGACAAGGGCAACATAAAACAGGATATATAACTAGCTGACTGGAAAAACATCAAGGCCCATGCACAAACTTGCCACCTTCTAGCCTGTGTATCTGCTCCCCTTTTTCTACATCTGTCACCCATATTTATTCTCACTTCTTTGCTGTTCATTCTTACTTTATCTCCTGCCTTATACTAACCCTGAATCCCACCCCCCAACCTAATCCTCAGATGAAATATAGATATCTATATCTGGTCTCCAGAGCAGCACCTGAGGGACAGACATACAATGAGAATTCTTTGAAACTTAAGAATAAAAACCCTTTTATTATAAAATCAATATATATTTATTATAGAGAAATGATAAAAATAAAAATAAAAGCCATCTCTAATCCTTGTGATCACAGAGAACAGTAACACTTTGGTATATAGCCTTTCAAATCTATATTTTGAAGTATCTTTTATGATTTCTTTATAAAAATAAGATTGTGCTCAGAATTCTTCTGTGTGAATTTCTTTTTTTCCCTAAAAATATACTGTGAATTCACTTCCCTGTACATTCTTAAAATTTTATAGTATCTATTTCAATGACTAGAATATTTTTAATGACTTCCCAGTATCCTAACAATGATATCCTATAGGTCAATTAATTTAATTTAAATTTAAAAATTTTTTAAATTTGATTTTGAAAGGTATAGCATACAGAATATAGTCCATTATATTGTAGTAGCATTGTATGGTGGCAGATTTTAGCTTACTTGTGGTGAGTGTAGCATAACATATAAAGAGGTTGAACCACTGTGCTGTACACCCAAAACTAATGTAACATTGTGTGCCAACTATACTCAAATTAAAAACGTTAAAATAAAAAATAATAGAGCGCCTAGGTGGCTCAGTTGGTTAAGCGACTGCCTTCGGCTCGGGTCATGATCCTGGAGTCCTGGGATGGAGTCTCACGTCGGGCTCCCTGCTCAGCGGGGAGTCTGCTTCTCCCTCTGACCCTTCCCCCTCTCAGGCTCTCTCTCTCTCATTCTCTCTCTCAAATAAATAAAATAATCTTTAAAAAAATAAATAAAAAATAATAAAGGTAACATAATTTAGCTAAAGCAATATTCTATTGTTAGAGACTTAGCCATATTTCAACATTTTACAATTAGAAGTAGAATTACAATGAACAGTGTGCCATTTTTAACTGAGTGCCTGTGAGGGCTGAAAAAGAGAGCCTTGGGATCTTTAGGAGACCTGAACTCTTGCCACAGTTCTGCCACTCACCACACACGCACAGCTTTGGGAAGCCAATGAACCTCAGTGATCTTGAGCCTTCCTGTCAAATAAAATGTACAGTGAAATGATCTCTAAGTTACCTTTGGTGTGAGGATGATGATTTGGCATTGGGCAAACCATTTATATGCTTTTAGAAGCCTTCAGTTAATCCTTCTGCTTGATTCTATGCTTCCTAGTTACCTATGTTTCTCACTAAAATGCTTGTTATCAGTTTCCTGTGGCTGCTGTAACCAATTATAACAAACTCAATGGCTTGAAACAATAGAAATATATTCTCTCATAGTTCTAGAGGTTATAAATTCCAAAATCAAGGTGTTGGCAGACTCATGCTCACTCCAAAGCCTCTAGAAAAGAATTCCTCATTGTCTCTCTTAGCTTCTGGTGGCTCTAGGAATTCTTTGGCTTGTCACATCATTCCAATCTCTGCCTCCCTGGTCACAATGCTCTCTCCTCTTCTGTCTTAAGACTCCCTGGGCCACTCTCCTACAAGGACACATGTGACTGCAGTTAGAGCCAACCCAGATCATCCAGGATAAGCACTTCCTCTCAAGATCCTTAACTATATCTTTTATCACATGTGGTATTATGGACTAAATATTTGGGTCCCTCTAAAATTTGTATGTGGAAATCCTAATTCCCCAGTGTGATGGTATTAGCAAGTGAGGCCTTTGAGAGGTGATTAGGTCATTAGGGTAAAGCCCTCATGAATAGGATTAGTGTCCTATAGAAGAGACATAAGAGCTTGCAACTTCTCCCTGCGCTCTCGATCATGTGAGGATATAAGAAAACAGTCCTTTACAATCCAGGAAGAATGCCCTCATCACATACCAGATCTGCCAGGACCATGATCTAGGACTTCCCCATCTCCAGAACTGTGAGAAATAAATTTCTGTTGTTTAAGCCACCAATATATGGTATTATATTGCAGCAGCCCATATGGACTATGCCATGCAGTAATGTTTACTTTTGCCATATAAGGTGATATGCATGAGTTCCAGGGATTAGTGCACAGATAGACCTTTTGAAGGCCGCCATTCAGGTGTTCAGTATAAACTATTTCTCTCTGAGCTTTGCTCCACGATCAGGGCCAACTGCATACATTGAAGTTCAACCAAAACGACCCCTGCTAGGAATACCTGACTCAGGACTCCAAAAGCTAACGGATTTCATTAAAAATTTGCATTTAAGTATTCATTGTTATGAAGGACTTGCCTATATTGAAAAAACTACCAATAGACTGGCAGGGTTATTTGGAAGGTGAGCAGTGAGATGGGGCAGAGGAGGAAGCTAGAGAGTTTGGAAGGGCCTCTCTCAGGAAAGGCATTTTTTTATAATGCCAAGAGGATTGGGTTTTATTTTGGATGATGTAAAGACCTTTAAAAGATACAGCAGTGTGAAAAATAAATTGTAATGGACAAGACCAAGAGCAAAAGTCTAGTTAAGAGGCTCTTGCAGCAAATTAATGAGTAAATGATGGGTAACTGATCTATGTAAGACATGAAAGGGGGAGAAATGAGAAAAATCTCCATGACTGATTAGAAGGGAGCATCCTTGGCCTCTCAACTCATCTGTTTTAAAAGTAGCTCCTTATAGTAATTTGGCATTAATTGCCTTTCACATGGGCTATTTAACATGGTGTTTTGAAAGGCTCCATACGTAATAATAACAGTTATGTTTTGCACGGCCACAGGGCAGGATGCTTATTTGATTGTCAATCATCCATCCCACAATCCATTTGGCATCGCGCCACAACCAGTGGCCTAGAAAGCCCTCAGAGGGTCCTGCCAACAAGAGCAGTTGGCGATGGCACAAATGAGTGAGTGTGGAGTGATTCACAAAGAGAAACAGTATCAGCAATTTAGCAGGAATTGGCGAAGACAGGTGTGTCAAAATCCCGCTTCAAGTCATTTTGTTCCCTTTGCCCTTATGAAGCTGAATGACGTGATATTTAGGGTCATATGAGCCTACCTTCTGCAGGAGAATTTCCTTCTTTCCTTCAAGTGAGTACAAGATTCTTACCTTCAATGCCAAAAAGCAAGATGGAGTTATGCACACATCTGGCCTGATTGGTACAAGCTCCTCAGCCAGTGGGAGAGCAGAGTCAATGAACAAAAGACTATTAAATGTTTTAGAGCAGAGAGGGACTAGAGAGAATCAAATGTGAGCATAACCCCCCCCCCGTTTAAAAAATGAAGAAGGTGACATCCAGAGATGATAAGTTATTTGAATATTTGCATAAAATCACAAATCTAGTAAGCAGCAATGCTATAATTTGAACCTAGTTTCTCTTATTACAAACACATTGTCTTTTCTGGTAGTACAGACTTTCTTGGTCTTACCCAGTCACTAAGCTAAACAGAGGCCTGCAGTTATGCCTTGCTGAACAGTTCAGGGATGTGCAATATAGTGTCAGGTCTATCAGTGACTGAATTTTTGGATCATGAAAACATTTTACATTTCTCTGGACTTTGGATCTGTCTTAAAAAAAAAAAAAGAGAATAGTGAACCCTACCAACCTCCCTATTGTAAGGAACAAATAACGTTAAAAAAAGAAAAGTTAATTTCATTAGGGAAGATTTGTCATTGTATTCCTTAAATTCATGTAAATTGTTAGGAATTTCATGAGAATGCTAAAGCAGGACACCAGCCTCAGGTGGAGAAGAGCTGGATAGGAATGCAGAGCAGAGATTATTATCAGAGAAGCAAGATGCAATCAGGCCAGAGATTTGGACAAGGTTGATTTGGAGATTCTAATTCTTAGTAATAATAACCCCTGATAATCACATTTGGTGAAGGGACAAGGGGAAGGAGAAATAGTAATGAAGTATTTAGAGGGATCAAGTGGAATGAGCAGGACAGTAAAGGAAAAAGAGCAGAGCTGCAAAAAAATTTTCATTTTATACAAAGAGCTCTAAGTCTAATAAAAATAGACCTATACTATAGCCTGAAGTATATGTTCGATGTACAAAAGGATCTGGGAGAAGGATGAGAAATCCTTAGAAATAAGTGAGGCAGGATCTGCCTGGGTTTAGATGTAGTCATCGTGAAAAAGGATGCTAAATTTTTTATAAGGCAAGAGTTTTGTTTTAAAATCTTTTTTGTATCCTGGCTTATTTTTGAGAGTCTAGTGAAAGGTATGGAGTCTCAAGAAAAATATAATAAAAATATTTACCTACACGTGTGACTGTATTCCTACACATATGCATACACCTACACGTACCCATTCAACTACCCTACAACTACACTTACAGAGATTTGTCTAAGTACATATTCAATTTCATGTAGTTCACAGATTTCCTGAAGTTGGTCTCTAGACTGTTAGATCAAAACAAAACAAAACAAAACAAAAAACAACAACAACAAAAACCAAAACACTTCTATCTTGCTCTAGAGATTAGCTAGAATCTTTGATTTTATGATCTGGTGGTAATTTACCTAAGTAACAAAGAAAGAAAAATTCTGAGACAGAGACCATGTGAATATACAACATAGCATAACAAAATGAAAGTCTACCCATAACTCTAAGCTAAGTCTACCCATAACTCTGAGTTAAATGGACAAGCTTCTAACAATTCTACTCATTTATAATAGGGCTCATTGCATCCCATGTGATACAATAGTTGGTAAGTTATGTGAAAATGCTGATTAAAGCAAGATACTAAAAAAAAAAAATTCACACCTCAACACAATATTTTAATTTATAAATATATATATATATATATACACATATGCAAATTATCTACGGATCTTTCTCTATTTTGTAATTTTGACAACCTTGATCCTGATTAAATGAAGAAAAATGATTTTTGCAGGTCCAAGTTCTCTGCATTTTGGACTGAGAGTACATTAGCTTTACAATCAAAGTGCCTGAATAGTATCCCTGGACTGAATACTCGAAGCTGAGGTCACAGTCTGCTTAAATTAGATGAGCGTTACTTTCTAAAACCTCATGGGACTGTTAGCTTTGAATGAAGTGTGTGTCTAAAGTATTTAATAAAATAACTATAACAGATCTTCAGTAAATAAATTATTTATCATGTCAAAATAATAACAGTAATAATAACTATGAATTTGAGTAAATCAGACAGGGACCAGACAGGTTCTTAACTGCACAGAAAGCAAAGGGATAACACAGATCCAAAGAAGTGAGGAAGAGATAAAAAAGGAGATGGCTGTGACCATCAGAGAGTTATAAACATGGCAGCGTGTGGCGGTGTGAGGCAACAAAACTAAGAGTCTACTTCTCCGAAGGCTTTTACCTGGGTACTCTCTGGCCCACAGATGGAAGGACAAGGCCCTGACTGGTTTGACCACAAAGAATTAATTCGGACTCAGAATGATTTTTAGTCAAAAGATAATGTAGAAAGAATTCTGAACACAAGTCAACAAATGGCTTGTGAGTCCTGACACCAGCATCTTGAATCATCCTGAGAAAATAATTCAAATATTTTGGCTTAATTTCCTTATCTATAAAAGGATAAGGCTGAAAAATACCAGCTCAAATATTATCAGCTATTATTCCCACTCCTCTTGTCTGAATTTTCTGCAAAATAGTTCTTGTATATTTCTATCATAGATCAATGTATAATTTATATGGGGCTTTGAAAAATATTTGAAAATGGCTCTTCAGGAACCCTAGATTAGGAATCACTAGATAAAATAATGCCTGAGCTAATTCTCTTCCAGTTTTCCAAAAATTTATGATTTTAATATATTCCATCAATATACCTATGTGGCTAATAAACAGCACAATTTGCTAGGAAGAAAAATATTTTTTCTTTGCCTTTTATTATTGGCAAAAGATATATATATATATATATGTATATGTACATATAAAAAGACTTTAAGGTAATCACAGCTAGTGGCATAAATGAGACTAGCACATAAAATAAACTTTTACTACCTTTCAAATAACTATTTCCGCCTTTGTTTCTTGGGTCAGCACATAAGCTTTCAGCCTGCTCAGGAACCAGAACACACATAAAAAGAATTTTTGTGTGCATACACCAGGATTTTTATCTTTGTCATTAAATGCACATGTCAGACTACTCGTGTTGTAAAACCAAAGGAAGGAGACTGAGCATTTTAAAAAGTCAATTTTATTTGTCCCACAAGGAAATGATTTCTTATAATACAGGCCAGAAAGGCACAAAAAAACTGGAGTACTAGATGCCCATCTCTTGGTCTACTTGCAGATTAACCCTAAGCAAAAGACGGTTTAAATACAAGGAAAGGATGGCTTTCAGAAGTCAGAACTGAAAAGGAATTTAAACATCTTGACCTTGATTGAGAGTTGGAAGAAACTAAGTTTGTGAAATTGACTGACTTGACCTATCATACAGCAAGGCGAGACAAGAGCCTAAGCTAGAATCCACCTGTTCATTTCTCTCAAATGTGGTAAATATCTACCCATCTAGGTGGCTCGATTTTCAGTGAAATTTGAAAAATTAGGAGCTAACGTCATTTTCAAAAATGATTTCAACAGCCAAGGTTCAACTCCGGTCAACAAGTGTATTGTGGAGTGAGTTACTTACTTGCAGTTACTAATGTAAGGCACTTCAAAGAATAGAGAGATAAACTACAATCCCCACATAACATTATTAGGAGGTCAAAACAATTATAGTAAAAGAAGCATAGTAAGTGCTCTTGGAGAACAAAAAAGCAAAAAATTACAGTCAAGTTTCAAAAGAAAGGGACAGTATCTGAATTAGGTAACACAGAAAAACTCCATAATTAAGGAACAGAATAACAATAACGAAAAGAAATGGTTATTAAATGCTGACATGTCAAGCATTAAGTGTTTAAATGTACTATCTTCATCTGTTCATCAATTCTTTGAAATGGGCAAGTATTATGCACATTTTTTAGATGTAAGGATGTTACTCACTTGGAGTCACACAACTTTCAATGAGTAGTGTCAGAATTCAAACTCAGTTCCATTTGTCTCAAAGTCAATATATTTAAACTCTGGGATACACTATGAATGAGATGTGCTTGGAACTCTGGGATGGTTTGGTGGGAATGGCTCTTTTTTTCCTTTCGTGCTAGAGAAAACCACATATAAAGCCTTAGCCTGAAAACATAATTTCAGCAAAAAGTCTAGTTTCAGTTAGACTGCAACTCAAGATACATATAGAAATAAAGTGTGACAAATTTAGAAAAACACTTTGAAATGGACTTTGGAGATCAGACTTAAAGGTGCATATTTCACTTCTTAACAAATGAGATTCCAAGCAATGGAATGGGAATTTGAGCGGGGCTACGGTTCATCTCTATATTTATTACCTATTGCTGCATCACAGATTACTCCCAAATTTAGCACGTCAAAATAACAATTTTTTTTATCTCTCATTTTCTTTGGTTCAGGAATCCTTAGATAGGTGATTTGTACTCAAGGTCATTTGGGAGGTTGCAGGCAGGCTGTCAGCTGGTGCTGCAGTCTCATCTGAAGGCCTGACTGGGGAACAATCCATACCAGTCTCAATCAACTGTTGGTAGCCCTCAGTTCCTTGCAGAAAGGTGGACTGGAGGCCTCAGGTCCTTACTGGCTCTCAGTCAGAGACAACCACCTCTCCACATGGGCTTCTCCACAGTGAAGCTCTCAACATAGCCACCGGCTTCCCTCTGAGCAAGTGACCAAAGAGAATGAGAGAAAAAGGTGGAAGATTCAATCTTTTTACAATCTGTTTTCAGAAGAGACAAACCATAAATATGCCATATTCTATTTTTGAAGGTAAGAGTATTCTCTGGACTTATTTTTATAAAGCACCACAACTTTACTGCCTTTAAATTAGATGAATAATTAATTTATAATTATAATTAATCTGATAATTAATCCAAAACTGCTGGTTATCAATTATCTTCTTAGCTACCTCTCTTAATGTTCCTTGTCTTTTCTCTGAAAGTCAAGATACTCCTGCTTCCAAAATTGAGGCTATTTTTACTTTGTTCAGGGACTTGCAAAAGAAAATCCTTTATGTATTTTATAAGCAATTCATGTCCTTAAAGAAAAACAAGATAATTATGTCACATCTTAGCCTTCTTGTCTCCAGAATGAAATCAACCTAGAAGTATAAATTATAGAATTGTGGCTCTAGAAAAGTTCAGGGGTCATCTGCCCTAATTAAGATGGCTTAAGCCATACAAGCACGATATATTTAGACATTAGCAATATTCTAACCCAACTGTTTAATTTCATGGCTGAAGATACTAAAGTTCAAAGATGTAACATGATTTACCCACTGGCACTACTGGTAGTCATCTCAATATTAGAATCTTGATCTGCCTCTATATCCATTTTATCATCTTGGAATTTCATGGGCTTAACAACTGGTTTTCCTTTTCATCTTTATCAGTCCTAACCTAAATTCCTTTAACTTTATCTTAATGCTCCTGTAATTTCCACTGTGACATTTTCAGTGAGTACAATAGTTCAATTTCCAATGGAAATGACAGCACACCTAACGTTTGGCTGGGAGCATATATATCCGCTCTCAGGATCTCAACATGAGTATCAAGACTTGTGAACCTTGGTTCAGGCAAAGACTGGTGGAAGAAATGGAAGCCGTAAATGAATATCAGCTTGTTGGAATGCCTTTATCATTACCTCACCGAGAATGGAATCTGAGAACTACCTGGAAGTTTTGGGGGAATAGAATCAGAAGACAAAATTTACAGGTCAGCATTTCAGAATATAAGCAAAAGAAAATATTAGTAACTTAGAGACTTCTAAAGAGATGA
This sequence comes from Eumetopias jubatus, assembly GCF_037043125.1. Lineage (NCBI taxonomy): Eukaryota > Metazoa > Chordata > Mammalia > Carnivora > Otariidae > Eumetopias > Eumetopias jubatus. The sequence goes on from NW_028274822.1 coordinate 30,898,563, forward strand.
GATCACTCAGGCCAGGTACCTTGACCAAAATCGGCAAAAATATGAGTTGTTGAGGCTTGGGTTAGAGAGGTTTATATTTTGTTTTAGTAGAAATCACTTTTCTTCATTCTATCCTTCCCCAAATGCCATTTAGGGACCAAAGTCTTATACCTCCTCATATCTATGAGGACATCCATACTTTTCCCAGTTCATCACTGACAAGCCTCTTAGTCTACCCCATGATGATTCTTTAGATGTAGAATTTAAGGTCTCTAGGGCAGAAACCTATTTGTTTACTGCTAGATCCCTGGTGCTTAAGACAGTGCCCAGCTCATAACAAGAACTCAACAGTAAATGTTCAGTGAAGGAAAGCACGGAGAAAGGCTGCAGTAATGATCAAAGTGGGGACGTTACTCACTGATCACCAACTTTTCCACAACTCTCTCCCCTCCCTTGATTTGATAATTATTCTTCCCACATAACTACAGCAGATGCAATTCTACTTAAAATCAAAGATAATTAATTTTATGAATGGTAATTATTTGACTGATAACACTGACAGTTGAAGGTATTTGGAGATAAACTGGTTCAGGGCTAAGATTTGCCAATTTAGGTATTCTTAGAGGCATAGATGAGTGTTTGAAATGATCCCAAAGACTGCTTTGCTCTTCCCTATAATTCTGAAAAGAAGGAGACTGAAGCACATAAGTTTAAGTGATGTATCTAAATTCCTGGGGTAGTCGATGAAATCCAGGTTTTTCATAGTTTTATTATCTTATTAGTAACTCTGACATGCCCATTTCTTTATGAAGCATGTTGTGAACTGAAAGAAGACTTAAATGTTGATATGTCTTTTAACAGGAGAGATGAAAAGAACAAATAGTCAACAACTGGTGAGGAATGAAGTAAATACTAGTTCTCAGGGGAGAAATGTATCAAGCTTAAGAAATTTTTCTGAGGGTAAAGAAAAACTTTATTTTCAGGGATGGCCTATCGTTTCAAGAGCACAGTTATTAGACTGCATTTCTTATGAATCACTGAAGTGGAGGAGGATGTACAAAGAGTAAATGATATCTGATACTTTTCTACAGAATCATCCCAAACTCTCCTCATGAGCAGGGGAAGCTGTATTACTGCACTGAGAAAAAAAAATGCTCTCATAAAATGAATTTAGATCATCTTCTTTCTGAGAATTACTGTTTTTAGTGTATGTGGATCCATATGCATAAATGTATAGAGAGAGTTTGATCTAATAGTTCCCCCCATGAAGACTGGAGAAAGATGAGAAATGAGCACTGGTTTTATACACAACTAATGAATTGTTGAACACTACATCAAAAACTAAAGATGTACTATATGTTGCCTAATTGAACATAATAAAAAAAAGATAAGAAAAAAGAAAAAAGAAAAGAAAAGAGAAGAAAGAGAGGGAAGGACGGAGGGAGGGAGGAAGGAAGGGAGAGAGGGAGGAAGGCAGGCAGGCAGGCAGGCAGGCTGGCTTATCTTCTGACACTGGCAAAGGACACAGGGGATCAGACCTGGAGCCTCACCACCCCCAGCCTGGACTGGTCTTCTGGGAAAGGTACACTAGCCTCTTTCCATCTGGCCTCCCTTCACCACACCTCTGTGTATTTCTGAAAATAAGTAGCTACACTTTGGGAAGTGTGATGCTTTAGAGCATTCTGTCCTTTTAGGGCAGTGGCAGGGTCAGGGAGAGCATATCTAAAGACAGTGGAGAAAATCAGGGAATGGTGAATCCAGGGAGGTTTTAAGGCCTAAGAGTCCAGGAAATTCCATAATCGGCATCCAAGTTACCGTCTACCCTACTCCCTGTTCCAGAACCTTAAACACCTCTGGTTATTCCCCATCCTTTAGTCAAGTGTCTTGTACATACATAGTCTCCTTTTTGTGATATTCACAAAATTTCATAGCTAGGGCCCTTCTCTGCATTACCCCTTTAGTGAGGCCAGCAGGGGTGGCTGAACTGGATGAGGACACAATTGCTTTGGAATTAGTCACAGAGCCTTTGCAGAGGAAATGGTGGCACTAAAAGGGCAGCAAACTTGCAAAAAGAAACACCCGCAAGGTGAATGGACTTAGGGACAATTGTCTGGCAAATTCTATTTTGCACAAATGTCTGCTAGAAGAAGACCCTCAAAAGAGGTGAGGTTAACACTCGGATTACATAACACACTACAATTTCCACAATTATTAAAGTGAAGCCAAAAAAGCAAGAGAGAGAACTGTATATATAATGTGATCATAATCTAAGTATGATTTATACCTATGTCTATCTATATCTATATGTGTGTGTATGTACATTTCATACAATTATATATACATATGGTTATACCTGACATATAGATAAAACCATCATATGCACATGCATTTTATACAGTTTACAATTGAAAGACTAGAATTTAATGACTAGAATACTCTATAATTTTAGCAATGGGTTTGTACCCAGGATATAACATCATGAATCATTTTCATATCAGCCTTTTCTAAATTTTTCACAATTGGCATCTTTGTGTTTACAGGAAACAAAACTTTAAATCCTGAATAAAAGTCCCCATTTGAATAGCCATCAGTTGTAGTGGTGTCTTTAGGGAAGCCTGAGTAATATCAGAGACCTTCTCTATAATAAATTCTCACTTGATTGCTTTAAAAGCAGCCTGAGCTCCCCGTCAAAATGAATTGCCATATCCTGGACTTCAAGATCTATTACAAATTTGTAATCATCAAGACAGTATGGTACTGGCACAAAAACAGACACATAGATCAATGGAGCAGAATAGAGAGCCCAGAAATGGACTCTCAACTCTATGTTCAACTAATCTTCAACAAAGCAGGAAAGAATGTCCAATGAAAAAAGACAGTCTCTTCAACAAATGGTGTTGGGAAAATTGGACAGCCACATGCAGAAGAATGAAACTGGACCATTTCCTTATACCACACACAAAAATAGACTCATAAAATGGATGAAGGACCTAAATGTGAGGCAGGAGTCCATCAAAATCTTTGAAGAGAACACAGGAAGCAACCTCTTCGACCTCAGCTGTAGCAACTTCTTCCTAGAAACATCGCTAAAGGCAAGAGAAGCAAGGGCAAAAATGAACTATTGGGACTTCATCAAGATCAAAAGCTTTTGCACAGCAAAGGAAACAGTCAACAAAACCAACGACAACTGAGAGAATGAGAGAAGATATTTGCAAATGACATATCAGATAAAGCACTAGTATCCAAACTCTATAAAGAACTTATCAAACATCCAAAGAACAACTAATCCAATCAAGAAATAGGCAGAAGACATGAACAGACATTTCTGCAAAGAAGACATCCAAATGGCCAACAGACACATGAAAAAGTGCTCAACATCACTCGGCATCAGGGAAATCCAAATCAAAACCTCAATGAGATACCACCTCACACCAGTCACAATGGCTAAAATTAACAAGTCAGGAAATGACAGATGTTGGCGGGGATGCGGAGAAAGGAGAAGCCTCCTACACTGTTGGTGGGAATGCAAGCTGGTGCAGCCACTCTGGAAAACAGTATGGAGGTTCTTCAAAAAGTTGAAAATAGAGCTACCCTATGACCCAGCAATTGCACTACTGTGTATTTACCACAAAGATACTAATGTAGGGATCTGAAGGGGCACATGCACTCCAATGTTTATAGCAGCAATATCCATAATAGCCAAACTATGGAAAGATCCAAGATGCCCATCAACAGATGAATGGATAAAGAAGAGGTGGTATATATATATATACAATGGAATATTATGCAGTCATCAAAAAATGAGATCTTGCCATTTGCAATGATGTGGATGGAACTAGAGGGTATTATGCTAAGCAAAATAAGTCAGTCAGAGAAAGACAAGTATCATATGATCTCACTGATAGGAGGAATTTAAGAAACAAGAAAGAGGATCACAGGGGAAGGAAGGGAAAAATGAAACAAGATGAAACCAGAGAGGGAGACAAACCATAAGAGACTCTTAATCTCAGGAAACAAACAGGGTTGCTGGAGCGGAGTGGGGTGGGAGGGAGGGGTGGCTGCGTGATGGACACTGGGGAGAGTATGTGCTATGGTGAGCACTGTGAGTTGTGTGCGACTGATGAATCACAGACCTGTACCCCTGAAACAAATAACACATTATATGTTAATAAAAAATTAAAAACAAATAAAAATAAAAAATAAAAGTAAATTAAAAAAATGAATTGCCATTATAACACACTAATTAAATCTGGTCTCACACTGGAGTATCATAAGGTTTATTTGGTTAATTCTTTTTAGCTTGGTTATTTCAGGAGAAACCATATGATTATTAAGGAAATATCTATTGTTATTCTTCAACCCAGCTTCTACTCCACTGAGGTGTCTTTCTCATCCCCCAGAACATTATGCCTCAGAGCCTCTGATGCTGCTACCCACCCTGTAATGCCAACCTTCTATTAATTCAGGTAGCCAGTTCTTCAAGATACAGTGCAGTGAAGGTTTCCTGATAATGGCTCCTATTGTTTCTTCTTAACAATTGCTCTCACCTGGCAATTTCTCAGAAACCACTTGCTCGTGCTGCTTGCTCTGCAACATTTTCAGATATGCACTGGACCATAAGTACCACAAGATCATGAGTCCCTGGTTAGCAGAGGCTGTTTCATGTCTTTGCTCTCTGTTGAAATGCCGCACCTTTCAGGTAACCTCTACCTTCACTCCTCCAGGTACACCTTCTTTCTCCAGCTATTTGATGGCAGCCTATCACATGATACACATTACATCACGGTCTGTGCTATAACTATGTGTCCCCCAACCCCCCACCACCCCTAGAGACAGCAAGCACTTGTGTAATGGAGAGGAAAGAGTACTGGGTTGGGAAGCAGATGACCCGAATTTACCTCTAAGTTTCACCACCGAGTAACTCTGGGAAAGTCACTGTGCCTAGACAGTCTTGGTTTTATTGTTCTATACATTTATAGACTTTGTTCTGGGAGTCAAGTAAGATAAAATCCACAAAACCACTTTGTAAACTACAAAAGACTCAAAACTGTATGCAAAAATTTTATGCCATCTGCCATACTTGAGGTCCTAAACATGGTTGATTATGCTTGTGGCCTCCAGAACACCCACAGGAAGACTTGGTATCTTCTGATTCTGCTGTTAAGTATTGCTACGTAAATTAATAAATGAGAGAATAAGTGATCCACAAGAAACCCATGCAACATGAACCAAACAGGAAAGTTTGAGAATAATCCTATCCCAGGACTCCTTTTTAAAGATCAAATTTTTCCCACTTTCTTAAAAGTTAATGCTTTGATGTGTCTCCTGTGCCTCACACCCATTTCTTCTTATTGCTGGTTTCTGGGAGCTTGCCTCATTCATGGGCAGACTGTTCCTGTCTCAGATGCCTTCCATTTACAACCAGCTCTCATGCTGCCCTATATTTCTTCTTGATGGCTTTTAAAAAGCAAGCCAGCCCTTCATCCCAGCATAGCCAATCCCTTTTGGATCTTGTTCATCTGCTTACAAGGCAACAAAACACACATAAACATCCTTGACACAGCCCAGTGGTGGAAAAATATGATAGTAATAATCTTGGTTTTCAGGCAGGTACTGAATGGTATATCTATATCCCTGAAGAGAGAACATTAGAAATGATTACAGCATCCAGCTGCCATATGACCTAACTCATATAAATGATGCTGACAAGAACTAGAATAAAAATGTGTTTTGTGATTCTCTTTGGTGAATGATGAAAACAACCAAGATCATGATTAGGGTGATAATACTAATAAAAATAATACCTCAATTCAGTGTCAAAATAGACTTGTCCACTCCTGTATCTTATTTATTGCTCATAAAGATCTTTTAAGGTATATAGGACACTGATTATCAGCTCTAGTAATAGATGAGAAAACTGAGGTACTAGGTAACTTTTTCATGCTCCCTTCATTCATTCATGATGTTTATCTTAAGTTGTGTAGCTGGTCCTATTTGATCAGCACAACTCCAGAGAAAATTTTTGCTCTCAGGAAGCCTGTATTCTAGTCCTGGGAATTACACAATGCCCAAATGAACATGTAACAGGCAAGATAGTGTGGGATAGTGACAAATGTAATGATGAAAATTAGAAGCTAATGATAACTTAAAGAGACATAGAGAAATCTGGAAGGGAGGGTAGACAGGAAGGCTACTCTCAGAGTAGGTGGTTAAAAAAGGTCTCTCTGAGAGTAAGCAGGTGACTTGAGATGGGGTAAAGAGGAGATAGCCAATAGGAAAGCTGTTGAAAAAACTCCAGGAAGAGGGAATTACAGGTACAAAGACTGTAAGTCAATAAAGAGCTTGATGCTCTACAGAACAAGACAGCCATTCTCTGTGTCTAGAATCTAGTAGAAATGGAGAGAGTCACAAATTAGGCTGAAATGGGTGGAGAGAGGCTACATTATGCAAGATTTATAGGCCATGGTTAGGGTTTGTATGGTAATGTATTGGTAACCATCTTGAATACTGGTATAAATCCTATTTAATCATTATAGCTATTTTTGTATTGCATTGTTGGAATCAATTACCTAATTATTTTCTTTTGAATTTTTATATTTGTTTTTTCTTACTCTGTGTATATCTTATTGTTGATAAAATTCATATAAATCCCATAAAATAACTAAACAATCATTCCTTGTTTTCTAGAAAATATTATATAAGACAGATATTATCTATTTCTTAAAAGCTTGGTAGAAGACACTAGAAAGTTATCTAGGCCAAATATTGTTATATTTGGATAGGGGAAGGGAAGTAGCTTTTATTTTCTATTTAGCATTTTACTATCATCAAAATTTATTGATCTATTCTTTTTTCAGTTTCTTCTCAGGTCAATTTAGCATTTTAGAATTTTCCAGGAATTTCTATTTCTCATTTTTTCTTGGCAAACTTACTGTCATAGGTTTTATGATATTTTAAATTCTATTATAACTGACCTATTTCTTTTTTTTAAATTATGTTTTATTTACATCTGTTTTTTGATTTTTATCACTCCTGCCAGAAAGTTGATTATGTATTTAAGAATAAGTTTCTTTTAAGAAGTAGTTCATTATTTTCTTCCTTTTTGTTTACTTTGTTGCTCTTTCCTTTATATAAATATGGCATCTTACCAAGTGAAAAATACAGTTTCATGTTTCATCATTTTAAAGGCTGTGTGATCATAGCTTTAATCATTTCTCTGATTGTTGTTTCTAATTTTTCCTGTTGTAATGATTCTGAACACTTGTTTTTATTTTTTATTAAGAAAAATTTTTACAAGTAGACCTCCAAAATCAAAGGTTATAAACATTTCAGGCAATGGATCTTACGGAAAATTCCCCCAAAATGTTGATCCAATAACACTCTTCCCGACACTCAATAAGACTTTAAGCTCCTATTTCTTCTCACCTTTTTCAGGCCTCAGTGTTATTAATTATCTTAATCTCTGGTTATCTCAAAGAAAAAAAAAGTCCTGAAATGTCTATCCATCTTATCCAGCATAAAATACAAAGTCCTTAAAATACCTACAAAGTCCTCCATGACCTGGCCAGCGTCTCCTCAACCCCTAACACCTTGATAACTTTGTCTTTTTTCACTCTCTTCTCTTTCATTTGATTTCACGCAGGTCACACACACTAGATTCCTCACTGTTGCTCACACTAAGCAAACCCCTGCCTTAGGGTTTTGTACTTGCTTCTACTAACTGCAATACCTTGGAGTTGCTAACCTGGTCTTCACTTTCTTCATGTTACTTCTTCTATGAGGACTTCCCTAAAAACCTTATTCTAAAAGCACCCACTCTGGAGGTACAGACTTCTAGTTATGGAACTGGATAAGTCACAGGGATGAAAGGTACAGCACAGGGAATATAGTCATTGGTATTGTAATAGTATTATATGGTGACGGATGGTAGCTACACTTGTGGTGAACAAGTGGTGTTATACTAACACATAGACTTGTCAAATCACTATGTTGTACACCTAAAACTAATGTAACATTGTGTGTCAACTATACTTGAATAAATACATGAATAAATACAATCACTCCCTACCCATATCCACACTGTACTGTTAGCACTGATTTAGAAATTGCACTCATGATTTTTTTTTAAAGATTTTATTTATTTATTTGAGAGAGAGAATGAGAGAGAGCACGAGAGGGAAGAGGGTCAGAGGGAGAAGCAGACTCCCTGCTGCGCAGGGAGCCTGATGCGGGACTCGATCCTGGGACTCCGGGATCATGACCTGAGCCGAAGGCAGTCTCCCAACCAACTGAGCCACCCAGGCACTCTGCACTCATGATTTTAAAAAAATAATACATCTTTATGTATCCAACAAAACTGTCAAAAAATCAGGTCATCCCTATAATGTAAACTTGATATATACCCAACAATCCAGACGTTTTTCCTAACATATTTTTCAACCAAAAGAATCCTAAATTCCTTGGAAAATGGCTAATTCTCATGTGTGAGGCAGAGACGGTAAAAGGGGAACATGGGTGATTTTGTGCCAGAAAATTGAGAAGTTTTCAAAAATTAGTATGATCATATCAAGAGAACAAAGGAGACAGCATGAAGGGGTTCCACTGACGAAAGTTGTGACAATGTGAACATCAAAAAGATAATAATGACTATATTGACTGAAACACAATGAGTCCATGAAAAGTCACTGGTGCATAATGATCCTCCAGGTGAGAAAATCAAGATGAAGCATATGAAATCACCTGTGAGGTCTCGTTGGAGAAAAAAAATTAACTTGTATTTAATTGAATATTTAGAATTAACTTCCAAATTATAGGAGTTACAGGATAAAGGAAAAAATTAAATGATACCCCAAGGAAGTAATCACACAGATCCCAAATTAACAATTTACAAGTCAAGTGGTAGAATGATATTGTGCAAATGACTTAAAACTTGAAAGAAACTTAAGGGATGTATCAACCAGATGTAATGTATGGTTTAGGTTGGATCATGATTGGGACAGAAAAAAGAACAAAGGACATTTTTGGGCAGAAGGGAACATTTTGTTGGTTATTAGATAATGCTGATGATGTGTGGAGGGGGAAGTTTGTGTTAGTTTTGATCTCTATACCAGAGTGGTCAAAATGATGATATATTATCTTCACACTTAGATTCTGATTAATATTTATATTAACACTCAGTCATCTGGCAATTCAGCCAAAATATATATTTGATATACAAGTTAGTTAACATAATGAATATTAGAAATGGGTTTGCAGTAATAATTTTTTTTTTTAGAGAGGGGGAGAATGGGAGGGGGAGGGAGAAAGAGAGAGAGAAGAAGGGCAGAGAGAGAGAAAGAATCCCAACCATGTTCCACACCTAGTTCAGAGTCCAACATGGGATCTCCATCTGACAACCTTGAGATCATGACTTGAGCTGAAATCAAGAGTCTGATGCTTAAATGACTGAGCCACCTAGGCGCCCCTGTAGTAAAATTGTTAATTAGAAAAAAATGTAAAATTGTGAGGTTTTCTTGGTGAAATTAATAGTGGTTAAAATACCCGGATTGTCCAAAGTATTGAGACAGTCCGCACTGTTGCCTCCATGTAGTAAAAGAAAGTTTTATTCTTTTATTCATAACTGGCTTTGTGTCTAACAACTGGCTCTTGGTAACCTGATTCTGCCTATCAGGGTCAGTCAGATCTCACCCCTAATATGTTGTCACATTTATGTTCAGGGTACTTACCTTGCAAAGTGCTCTTAGAACCCACAAAGGGCCAATCTGAGATTCTCTCAAGTCTACTTAAAATGTTATGTGCCTACTTTATGCCTCCTTGTTAATAAACGTTTGTATGTGTGAAGTTAGTTTTCCCCATAAGTGTAGAAGAAAAGTATATCATTTATCTCTAACTATTCACACATATTATTTTTTACCAAAAAGATTATGATATTGTTCATAACCAAACTTGCTTAGGTCAATTCAAAATAACATACTTTCCTTAAAAATTCAAAACAGAAACGTGTTCATGTGTGCATGCACACGCGTGCACACACACACAACCATCCGCATTGTCATCCTTTCTCTTGCAGTCATAGTTCTTACCTCTTCTATCTTTTCCTTTGGGCAAAAAATGGCAAGTCTTAATGGAAAAACATAAAGAATTATGTAGACCTTAGATGTCCTCATTCCACCACAAAGGGTAATCACACTTGGTTACAAAAGTGGGTCAAGTGGGTATAACTTAAATGAAATATTTATACTCCATGTTACAACTGATATTAAATACCTCAAAGACAGGCTCAATAACATTAATACAAAAGAAAAAAAAAAAAAGAATGAATGAATGGAACATCCCAGGAGAAATGGCTGACTCCAAAACTAAAGCACAAAAAATAGCAGATGGGGGGTGCCTGGGTGGCTCAGTCATTGAGCGTCTGCCTTTGGCTCAGGTCATGATCCCAGGGTCCTGGAATCGAGCCCCACATCAGGCTCCCTGCTCCACGGGAGGCCTGCTTCTCCCTCTCCCACTCCCCCTGCCTGTGTTCCTGCTCTCCCTATCTCTCTCTCTGTCAAATAAATAAATAAAATCTTTAAAAAAAATAGCAGATGAGTCCAGAGCAAATTATAATAGGAAGTAAGCAAGTATGCAGAAAATGATGGAGGTGTGCCTAAGAGACAGAGGAGCCAGCTTGAAGGATTTCTTATGAATCAAGACTGGGATAATTTAAGCATAAGCTATATTTACACACATATATATAATATATATACACACATATATACATACACATACACCCACATGCACAGATTGTAAATTACAACTAAAATATTAAGAAACCATGATTATATTCTGGTGTAAATAAGTGAAAAAAAAATAAATGGGGAAGGAGGGAGAGCTCTCTCTTACAAAAGTCTTAATATCTTCTCATAAAATGTTTCTTACTTGCTAATAATTTAAAATACTTATTAACTTTATAGTAAAGACACAGGTCAGACACCATTTTAATTAAGTGATAAAAGTTAATATACCAGGAATATAACAAATTGACTTCATGTGTTTCTTAATATGATGGAATGTAAAGATCTCAGCATCACTTTTAATATATTTCTGCCCCTCCCAAATTATTTGGGTATGCATAAAGTTTGCATTAATTATAAGAAAATACAATCAAGGGGTGCATGGGTGGCTCAGTCATTAAGCATCTGCCTTCAGCTCAGGTCATGGTCCCGGGGTCCTGGGATTGAGCCCTGCATCAGGCTCCCTGCTCAGCAGGAAGCCTGCTTCTCCCTCCCCCACTCCCCCTGCTTATGTTCCCTCTCTTGCTGTGTCTCTGTCAAATAAATAAAATCTTAAAAAAGAAAATACGATCAAATCTAAAGTAAGTAGACTATACTCTTTAAAAATATAAATGTCCAGAAAGATAAGCAAAGGCTGAGAAATTTCTCCAGATTGAAGGAGGTTAAAAGAATGTGATGACTAAATACAACACATAATCCTGGACATTCTAAGTATCACTAAAACAATGGGTAAAATTGGAAGGGGGTCAGTTGATAAGATGTTAAATTGGATAATATTAATTTTCTGATTTTGACAGTTGTACTAGTTACACTAGTTGTACTGTTACTAGAAGAATGTCTCTTTTCTTGCAAATATACATTGAAGCATTAATGGTGATCATGACTGTAACCAGTCTCACATGATACAGAAAAGGAAATGAAAACAAGAGAGAAAATGCTAAGGCAAATGTGGCTCGAGCTTCCAGCTGGGGAAGCTACCTAAAACGGCATTGTATTATTACAATTGTTCTGTGGATTTGAGAATATTTTAAAATAAACTGTTCAAGTAAATAATACTGCTAAAACACATTTTTTTTTAACAATTGCAGAAGCAACTGTCCTCATTCCCCCTCAATCCTAGAATGTGGGGATCCGTGATGAAGTCAAAAGAGAATTCAACAACTCTCGTGCACCAAGCACAGCAATATCGATCATCACTTACAAGGTTCTGAAAACTGTTACTTGTTAACACAAAAGACCTCTGCACCCTGAATCATTACTCTAATACCTTCCCAGGCTCTGTAAACCCCCTACTCACTAATAAATTCTAAATAATTATAGGGAAACTACCCTATTTTAAATCTCAATTAGACACATCTAAATAGATTAAATGCAGTACATAGAAATATCTTTAAAAACCAAAGCTTTTGTTAGCTAACCATGTTTATCTCTTCTGTTTCTTCAAAAAAAATCAAATAAACCTGAAGATGTGGGGAGGGGAAGAGGAAAAAAGTTGGCTTACCTGCATTTTTACCCATGTATCATCTCCAAATGGTATATAAGAAACAAATAAAGTAGATTAAAATCTTTCTAGTCATTTATCATCGATTGTGTTATCTTTTTCTCTCACATACTCATAGTAAACTTCTTCCCAGAGAGACGCTGATAATGTCCAGATAATAAATTTTCTAAAGGTGCATAAATTTATATAGGTATATGGATGTGTGCAGAACACAGTGTTTCAGCCTAGAACAAAGCTAACTTCAGATTCCCACCATGCTTGCTCTATGGAATGCTTCCAGTCTGAGATGACTATATCTTTAAATCATGGATAAATCAAACTCAGTGTACTTTCTTTCCTAAGGCAAACTATAAGCTGCCAGCTTACTCTTTTGGAAGCTGCCTATTACATTCAAGTTCATTACTCCGAAAAGATTGTGTTTTTGTGGTTGTTAAGTAGAGTTGAAGTGGAATACAAAGGCTACAAGGAAGAACTGTTTCTTTCTCTGGGATTCCATGGTGATTTTTCATCCCAACGTACACACCTTTTACCATGTTGCATTATGGTAATGGTAAACATCTCTGTCACCCCAGCCAGGATGAACACTCCTTGAGGGAATGAATTGTGTCTTCTTTACCTTGGTATTTCCAGGCTTTTGTATATGTCTGGTGCATAAAAACACCTAATAAATATTTGTGTTGTTGAAAGCAAGACATTCATTCCCTTTGGAGACACACAAAACTTCAAACTTTAACACCTAAGTTCAAGAGAATAGAGTGCCTAAGAGTAACAACACATTAAGAAAACGGCTTTATAAGAAAGTAGAGAGAGCTCTGACCTATTACTTGCATTTTTCTCTAGTGGATTCTGGCCTTAGTAAAAATGATCAGATTAAATTAACCAGAAAATATGAGAAAGATGCTAAAAGGTTATGCAAGATGTCAAGGAAACATGCTAAGGGATTTTGTCTGGTCTCCTTCCCTGAAAATGTTCATTAATCCTTTTTTTTTTTTTTTAAGATACCACGAAGACAAATTAGAATTTACAAGGGGAAATAATTAGAGACACATAGCCCGTAGGTAACCTACAACTGCAGCTGAATGTATATCTATTCAAAATTCAAGATGCCTATTCTTTGTTCTGCTTTTTTTCTCCCCAAAGGGCAAGGCCAGAAAAGATGCTATTGCTTCACAGACAAATGTGTGTGCCAAAAGCTCTCTTTGCTGCTCTCTGTAGATAAGAAAGGGTTTGTTTTTTTTTTTTATATATATATATTAAATAAAACCTATGCTGCTGGCAAATTCTGCACTTGGGTCATTTGCCTCAATTAGCTGAAATACAGGGAAGCTAGAATTAATGTTTCCAAGGGCTTATTATTTTTTACCTCTGAAGCTGGTCTTTCCAGGGAGTGAAAACTCTAGCTCTGACCATTTTGGGGTAATGATTTAAAGGCGATGGATCTATTGGGCAAGGTAAATTTTTTTTTCATTTATTTCGGCTAGTCAACACATTGTTAATATTCCACTAGATAAATATCAAAAACACATGAAAACAAATGACAACCGAAGGCAACGGTCTTGGGTTAATCAGCCATGGGCTATCGTATGAATGAGAGCAAAGGATGACCTGAAAAGCTAATATCACAAATAGCACGGATTTTGAAGAAATGGTTAACTTTAAAGTATTTATTTCTTTTGATGAAATACTTGCTCTATCACAGAAGACTTTGTTATACTTTAAACTTGGCCCATTTAATTTAATTTTTCTACATAATTGTTGTTTAAACCTCACATGTAAACCACATACAAAATTCTTTTATGGGATTAGAAATCCTCTGTCAGAGGAAATGCTTGTAAAAGCATTATGGAAATAACCCTGTAGGCAACTTTTTCAGAGTTCCTTCCTGGTCTGTTCTTACTAGACTGTAAACTGTGACTCTGCCCCAACCCCTAGGGAAAACACTCCATAGCATACCACATTGGTAGCAGGAGGTGAGGACAGTCTTACCTCAAAAGGACTCCCCTGCTCCTTATCACCAGATCCAGGGTTCTTGATTTCTCTGGCTGTACCTTCTTTGCATTTTCTGACTTATGATTTAGTGTCCGTCCTGAAATCTCTATTTTAACTGGCAAGCCAATGGACCTTATTTTTCCCCTTCGCATTTTGGAGCAATTCCCTATTTCTACCTTCTTCATTATCACACTTTTCAGCAGAATCATTTCAGTGCTATCTACAACAAAGGAATTATTGACCTTCAATATGGCATTTTTCCAAAACTGAGTCTGCTAACCTTTATCACTTATAATATAAACTATGTATATTTACAGAATCCAGACATCTGTGTGTTTTGAATAACTATCAACTTTGCTTTGGGCCAAGATATCTATCTATCTATATATATACACACACACATATATATACATACATACATATGTATATATGTATATATATATACACACACATATATATACATACATACATATGTATATATGTATGTATATATACATATATATATTTTAAGATTTTATTTGATTGAGAGAGAGCACAAGAGCAGGGTGAGGGGCAGAGGGAAAAGAAGACTCCCTGCTGAGCAGGGAGCCCAATGCAGGGCTTGATCTTGGGACTCCGGTATCATGACCGGAGCCAAAGGCGGACGCTTAACCGACTGGGCCACCCAGGTGCCCCATGGGCCAAGATATATTAATCAGGACTGGATTTACCTTCCCATTTTGTATCAGTTTGCTAGGGGTGGGGCTGCAACAAAGTATCAAAAATTGAGTGACTTAAACAACTGAAATTTATTGTCTCACAGTTCTGGAGGCAAGGATATGAAAGAGAATGTGTCCAGGCCTTTCCCATAGCTTCTGGTGGTTTACTAGCAATCTTTGTTATCCCTTTGCTTGCACCTGCTTTACTTCAATCTCTGCCTTTATGTTCACATGGCATTCTCCCTAGGAGTGTGTCTGTGTCCCAACCCAGTCATACAGGGTTAGAGGCTTATTCTACTCCAGTATGACCTCATTTTAACAACTATAAATTACATCTCCAGTGATGTGATTTCCAAATAAGGTCACATTCTGAAGTACTGAGGGTTAGGACTTCAACATATGACATGGTTTTTTTGGGGGGTGTAGGTAGGGGGTACTGTGAAAGGGGAGCACAATTCAACTTATAACACGCCGAAACAACTATAAAAGAAAAAAAACCACAAAATCTTAAAACTTATCAGAAATAATAGGTAACATCAGAACAACTCTATACCAATAAATCTGAAAATATAAAAGAAATGGATGATTTTTTGAAAGATAAAACTCTAAAAGCTTACTTGCGAAAAAATAACTTGATTGGCCCTATATCCATTACAGAGATTGACTTTGTATGGGAAAAAAAAATGCACAAAGAAAAGCCCAGAGTCAGATGGCTTCAAAGATAAATAAATAGTAGAAATTCTCTATAAACTGTTGTAGAAACTCATTCCATGAGACCATCATCATATTGTATTTTAGTTTCTTTGTGTTTGCTATGAGAAATTATTACAAACTAGGTGGCTTAAAATGACAGAAATTTATTCTTTCTCAGTTGTGGAGTCAAGAGTCTGAAATCAAGGTGTGAGTAAAACCACACTCGAAAGCCTCTAGGAGAGAATCCTTGTCTCTTCCAACTTCAGGTATATCCAATCCTGGGGTTTCTCGGTTTGTGGCCTTATCACTTCAATCTCTGCCTCTGTGGCACGTTGTCTTCTCTTCTGTGTGTCCAGTCCTTTTCTATTTCAAATGTCCCTTTGTCTCTGTCTTATGTGAGCACTTGTCTTTGGATTGGGAGCCAGCCAGATAATCCAAGATAACCTCGAACCTCTCAACATTCTTAACCACATTTTTTGCCATATAAGGTGATAGTTACTCTTTTACCATATGAAATAATACTCACAGGTTTCTGGGTATTAGACATACCATTTTGATAATTACCGTTTAGCCAACTAAACCCTGATGCCAAAACTGGACAAAACTGTTACGATAAAGGAAAACTACAGACCAATATCACTCATGAAATCAATGGAACAATTCTAAAAAAAGTTTCAGAAATTTGAACACAATCATTTGTAAAAGATTTATCCAGGAATGCAAGGTTGGCTGAATATTTTAAAAATCAATCAACACAATTCACCATATTAATTGATTTAAAAAGAAAAAATTATGATCTAGAATTTGACTTAAATTAGTAGCTCAGTATCAGTGAATAATAAACTTTCCCTTTTAGATCTGAATACTTCGAAATGATGGTCTCCATGTGACCAGTAAAGATTTGATAAGACTTCTTTTAAAGCCAAATTTACTATTTTTTTGAAACACTGAGATTACTTTGTTTCTTATGTTAAAACTTCTTTTATATTATCGAATTAGGATGATGGTAAATGGCATATATAACTGTACTTATTTATATATAGATATATGTTGAACTTGCATAATACTATCAGCATGCTTACATAAGTCCCTGGAAATGCTACTGATCCATAAAATTCCAAAGTCTGGGCACCACTGTCCTAAAGGACCATGCCACATTATTTGTCATTGTATATTATATATTCTCCACTGTCAAGAGACAGAGAGGCAAAAAGAGAAAGAGAAAGAGAGCATGTGAAAAGTTCTCTCTCTGAAGTAAGTATAACAGAGTAGAAAAAAGAGGGAAGAGTAAATTCATTCAATAGAAAACATCATCCACTCACTGTTCTGGAATCTTCTGATCCACAAATTTAGCAACTCCCTCCCCCCCACCACACACACACAACCCCTTTGGGGATGGGAATGAGTAGGAGGAGGTTAAGATAAAGTTTCCCACCCTTTTAAGAGATTTCAGTTGTTGACTCTCCAGCCAGAGGAAGATTCCTTCTTGCACCAGTCTTTGCTTTAAGTCCCTGTCCTCTCCCCTCACCTGGTAAACTGAACGGAGCAAACAGAAACGCCCGCCAGGCCTCCATAAACTGCTTTTTTCCCTTTCAACCTCTGTGCCCTTACCTCTCAAAAGCAAAAGTCTCACCTATCACCAAACTATGCCCTCCCAAATTTTACCACCAAGAATGCCACACCAAAGGGTCTGAGAAATGGGATGGAAGGGGTGTGCACATGTCTTCCTCCTGCAAACACAGTTCTCTCTCTGCCTCCGCCACTATTGCAGTCTGAAGACTATTGTGTGTCTGGTGTGGACTAAGCCTCACGTGGATGAGGGTGGCAGGTGGAGCAAGGAGATGTGAAACCAACCTAGGATTTCAGGAAGTAAATTGGAAGTATTAAATGAAGACAGAAGTAACTCAGGGAATGTTCTTCAGCCTGCCTCTGGCCAGGTGTACAATTCTAATCATCTGAATACCTTTGATGGGAAGGTAAAGGATGGGGATTGCTGTTTGTTTTCCTTTGTCTCTGCCTCCACTTTCCAAATTCATTTTGGGATGCGAAGCTACCCCACATGCTGCTTCCACCATAATAAACCTTCAGCAATGCCCTGTTCACCATTTTAACATGTCTCAGATAAAGAAAAAAAACAACAACAATGTTGTCATCTTAGTCTAAGGTTGTAATTGATCTTTAACTAGAAAAAATAAGGAAAAAGAAACATCAATATATACAAATATCAGAATACAGATTTTTTTTTTATCATACCTTAACTCATCCTGGCCACAGATGGGAGGGTTGGCAGAGACTACAAGGGCACAGTGCCAGGCTCTTTTTCATTTGGGCCTGCACAGATCTCTTTTCCTCCATTGCTTGGATATTTCTCTTTCTTAATACTTTCTTTAGATGTTTCTTACTCCAGTGGCAAAACTCAAGCTCGAATAATTGATCATTTTAGGAGGGGTATGTTACACTGTCACTTCCTTGGCATCTTGATACGAGCATCCTCTTTCCATTTAAGGTAAAGAGAGCTTTTCCTTAACTGTAAATAGAAAGGAGAGCCAACTGGATTTATAGTGAGCAAACTGTTTTTATCTAATGTAATCGAGCACAGAGATACTTGGAATTCATGTTGATTATGTAAATTGCTTATGAATGCCTCGACAGAGTTTGTGGGCAAGCTGTCTTTTTTTTTTTTTATGAAAAGGGTGTTTTTTTTTTTTAATAATTCCCTTCTTTCTTTTTGCCTATAACCACTTAGAGAAACTGGGAACAGAGCCACACCCATCTTTTTTTTTTCCCTTTTAACAAATATAAGACCTTTGATTCTTTTCAGAATGAGATTTTGCAAAGCAAGCAGACTAAAAAGGCTTGAGAAAAGCACAATCAAGCAAATTTAAGGTGGTTGCAGCAAACATCAAAATCCCTGGCTTATTCAGAAGAAGAGATTGCTGTAGGCTATACCTAGCCAGCTCTGAACTGCCAGGGGAAGGAATCTGGATTTCATCTGTGAGAAATGGGTAACTGTTGAAAGGCTGTACATTGGAGAGGAACAAGACAAATTTGGGCACTGAGGACCATGAATCTGGCAATAGTAAACAGATGGGTGAGTGGACGGAAGGAGTGGGTAAAAATGCAGCCATATTCCTCATGAGGAGCCCTATAGAGCCTTACCCATTAGTAGAAATTCTTCAACAGATCATCAGGTGCCACCTGCAGGAGCCCTGTAAGGGGTTCCCTCTTCCCCCCACCCCCAGCTCAACATCTAAGGATGCGTCCTGACAGTACGCATCTCCACAGAGAATTAGGCTGAGAAAAATATACACATCCACATGCACATATATATTCACAGCGTAATACTCTCAATCTGAAGGTGAGCATTTTATAGCATATAAAATGTATATTAAGTTACATTTCAATGACAAATAGCATCCAGCTTGTCAAATGATTTAATACAAGATGTCCTCATTAATTCAGGTCTGTGAGTCTGTGCTCAGAGTGCATCTAAGCTCCTGATGCGTTTTTGGCAGCATTATTTATTTAATGCCACTTTCCCAGGTGTCGATATTCCTCCCCCCATAAAGGAACTTCTCGAAAGTGCTTCCCAAAAGCGTTAGTGTCATCTCCTCAAATCCATATCCTCACTTAAGAACATCTCTTTCTCCTTAGTCACTTCCCTTAGATTTCTCATCTTCAACTATGATTATTTGTTGAAAACAGAGGACTTTTTTCAGTGTGAGCTCTGCATACACCTTGGGAGACTGCCTTCAAACTCTGAATTAAATAGCAGCAAAATGCAATCCCTTCCTCCACATCTCTCTCCTTTTGGTCAGCTACAGTGCTTAACATACCCGTGAAAAGCTGTAATTCTTAAGCAAGGGAACTGACTCAAGCCAATCTGTGCTAACTCTTCCATTCTTTTGAAGCAATTATTTTCAGAAATATTTATTTATTTATTTTAGGGAGACAGAGGGAAAGGGGGGGGGCAGAGGGAGAGGGAGAGAACACACGGGCTTGATCTCATGACTCTGAGATCACAACCATGAGATCACGACCTGAGCCAAAACCAAGAGTCGGACGCCCAACCAATTGTGCTACCCAGGCGCCCCCACTCTAAGCTTCTTTTGGAGACAACAAAAGCCATTGAAATACTGGAGACTCTGTGATGCTCCCTTCAAAACCTTGCAATCAGCATTTACACTGAAAAGCAATCATAGATCAAATTTTGACTCATAAACAATGTTTATTTACAAAATAAAAACACCATTATTTGTAAGCAGGCAGACCCATCCACTCCACCTGTAAGTCTCTGTAAGCTTGTAGTCCCTGCTGTCTTTCTCAATGTTCTGACCACCACCTCACCTGAAAGATCCATTCAAGACACATATGACATCCCTGCAGAGGTAAAATTCTGTTACTCTTATTGTCATCATCATCATGCAACCCCATCTGTTGTCTTAAACCATTGCCAGGACTGACTGGCCTTGGGTGCTATCCCTAAACTAAAGACTGGTGATCTCCTAGATGTGTACACTGTTTTTGCAAAGATGAGAAGTGATTCTGATTTTTTTCATCAATCCATATGTCTTAAGTACCTTCTAATTTCACCAATAAGCATCAATTTTTTCATTTCCTAAGCAAATTTCAAAATAACTAATTTCACCAATAAAAATATTTCTATCATTCACCAATCTAACTTGAATAGGAGATGTCGATCAAGATACTTTGTAGTAGCTGCTTCTAGAATACAGACTTTTTCACAAAATGCTAGCTGTCATTCCTGCAGTGTGGATTCTCAGTGAGGACAATTGCTCCTAAAGCTGAAATTAAACTACTTAGCATATACATAATATCTCACTGCCCATGCCAGAATGTTGTAAAGTAAATCATAGATATAAGTCATCTAGCATATTTGAGAAATTCTGGACCATGAGTAAATAAAACTGAAATCTACAGATGGATTTGTTAAAATAATATTTAGGATCTTAGAAAAGTTCCTCGTTCTAGTTATTACTTTCCTTCCTTCTTTTTCATTTATTGAATATTCTCCAATATTCTTTCCACTCCTGACACCATCTATCAACTAACATCGAATGCATGTTACCCTTTATCACATAACATGCTGGTAATATCATTCCTATTTTATAGACGGAAACGAGACTCAAAGAAGAGATGCCATGGAGCCTCCAATGGGCCAAATCTGATTGATATTCCGTGGTCAAGAGCAGGAAAATTTTACTATTTCTTTTTCTGTGATAGTCTATCAGAAGTTTACTGCTGAAGGGCCACCTTACTCTATAGTATCAGACTTAGTTCTTACCAAAAACATTTTTTTAGATGTTTTCTCACAGTCCTTTCTCTTGACCTGTATTATGAGCCCCAGTTTAAATCCAAGAGGTACATACTCCCTCTTATGACTACAGTTGTGTTACTGGGTCAGACTTTTCTGTTTGGTTCTTCTCTTCAAAGTTTCTCTAGTTTGGCTTCTCAGCCCCTGAGGTAGACCTCTGGTGAATATGCCCTACAGAATGAGCAGACATGACCAGAATCCATGGATCCACTTGCCATTCGCTTCTGACAATGAATATTTCTGTATCTCATTGAAAAACCCTTGTTGGAAAGTGGAGACACTGGCAATCTTCTAATCTTCCCAGAGACATCAATACCCAAGATGCAAGGTCCTGAGCTATATGGATGGTTCCTTTTACCTGCCTGGTAAAGCAGTAGCTGTTTCAGTGAATTTGGGCAAAGGATAGATACACCTCACCCCTTTGTTCTAAAAATTTCCAGTAAGGTCCTTTCTCTTTTCTTCACACAGATTTTCTGCTTCACAGAAACTTTCCATCCTAGACAATGGTACCTCTGGCTCCTTTTTAGTCCTTCCTGCTTTGGGAGATACACATGTTCAGAGGAGCTGTGGGCTGAGTAGCCATTGCACCCTGGGGATTGATGCCTATATGTATGTTTCCCTGGCCCACAGTTTAATGACACCTCCTTTCTCCTTCTTCATCTTCTCTATTTCATAAAGAGGTAAGAGAAGAAGGACCTCCAAACGCTTTCTGCAGAGTTCATGTTTTCCTTGATTTGCCATCTGCCAACTGGGCTTCAGGGTAGAAAGTAGGCAATGCCATTAGTCTTCATTTAGTCAGAGGGTATTGTTTAATCTCCAAAACTAGAGACCCCTTCCTCCTCAGTAGTGGCGTGAATTTTGTTTTGCAGTCGAAATGAGTCAAATATTAGAGGAATCAAATAACAGAAACTGCTGAAAGTGTTTTACAGGAACTTTTACTCCACATCATGTTTTGTGCCCAGACTAGATTGATCTATTTTCTACCTTGCATTCAATCCTCTGTGTCAGGGTCAGACACCTCACTTCTCTGAGTGAAGCTGGCATCGCTCCCTTGTGATTAGGGGCAAATAATCACAGTGTCCAGGGCCTTCGGCAGTGAAACCATTCCAGCAAAAGTCAGAAACATCTTGTTTTGTACCTTTGTTGGGGGATGAAGACTAGAGAACCTATGATAAAACTTATTTGTAACCTGCTCCCTTGCACTATACCTGCACCTGTCATAAAAATCCCATTAGACCTTTCTTTTCTGTCATATCTTGTCAAAAAAGGGGGGGGGATGCTCAAATAGGTTAAGGAACTTACATCTCAAATGGGAAGTAAGCTCCATCCCAAGAGGAAGGAGTTTTAAGCAGGAGATAGTATGTGTTATTCATTCTCTGACAGTGCAATACTTATGGGGAATAATTTATGGAAAATAAACAGCAGCTTGACTCCAAAAATGACCACTATTTATTGATCTCTCTGTCCCAGTAAGACAGAAACGTTGCTTCAGAATCCATGAAGTTTGGGCTTCAGTGGAGCTTTTCCCAAAGATCTTCCCTAGCGGTGATGTCTATATCTCTCTTAATTAAATCTGCGTTACCTTCCACCTGCAGTTTGATCTGTCCTTTTGCCATTGATGACATATAGGAATTAATATCCTTAGGTGTAAGTGATTTCATCCTTTTCAGATATGTCTATGTTTTATATAAATTTTAGCACTGCCCTGGGAAAGCATTCTGGGGATTAATGCTTTTCAGCATTGCAGCTGTGGTCAAATGTTAAGCTTCTTAATGTTTGCCACTTAGTTTAATCTCATACAGATCAGGGCTTGATGAGTTCTCCCTGGTATCATTCATTCCACACAGGCCATAGAGGCCTATGTCATCATTTCTCACGACATTCTAAGTATGCACCAGGAATGGTCCTTGCAAGTTAGTTTATTCTAGAAATACTCAAATTTATGTGTGAATGTCTGAAATAGTAGATGCATCTAAAACATGATAAAGTGATGATAGTTTATTAAATATCATTCAATTGATTCCCTCCTTGGAGGGTGTACTCTGTTTTCAGCTCTGCCACCTGAAGGAAAAGTCCCCATTCCTCAGGATTATCAATGGTCCTGACTTCCCTTTGGGCACTTACTTTGGTGTTCTGTGAATACGCCCACTGAAAAGAGGAAACTGCTTAAGCCCAGGCCTATGATAGGTATCTTACAGTCAAGTAACACAACCAGCCACCACTGACTAATTCTGTCTAGCTTGATAGTAGTTATAAAGCAAGTTACAGAACTCATTACTTCACATCTAGAATGAAATGCTGTATGTTTCCTTTGAGAATTTCTCTATGATTGCTAACTCTTTAAGAACTTAAAATTTTGAT